>NW_027140569.1:0-167500 GCF_036365525.1 Heterodontus francisci
GGTTCACCAGACTTGTTCCCGGGATAGCGAGACTGTTCTATGAAGAGAGAAACTGGGCTTGTATTCTCTAGAGTTTCAAAGAATGTGTCGGGATCTCATTGAAACCTACGAAATAATTAAAGAGATAAACAGCGTAAATGCGTGTACGATATTTCCCCTGGTTGCGGAGTCCAGAACTAATGGATACAATTTCAAAATAATGGGGAAGCCACTTAGGACAGAGATGAGGATAAATTTCTTGACTCAGGGGATTCTGAATCTTTGGAATTCTGCATCCCAGACGGATGTGGAATCTCAGTCGGTGAGTATGTTTAAACTATAGATTGACAAAAAGGGGATATGGAGATAATGTGTGAAAAAGGCATTGAAGTGGATGATCAGCCATGGTCATATTGAGTGGTGGAGCAGCCTCGATGGGCTGAATGGCCTACTCCTGCTCCTATATCCCTGTGTTCGGAAGCTGCTTAACTCTTTCAAACTCGAGATCAATTTAGTCAGGCTGCTTTCGGAGGGTTGGGAATGTTTAACGGTACACTTCCGGTACTATCTCATGTACGCCCAGCATTGCATTTTTAGTCATCTCATAATCTGATGAACTTTCATCTGGCAATAGTGAATAAACCTCATGGGATTTTCTTGTTACTTTGTTTTGTCAGAACAGTGTCCAGCTCTCCACCGGACATTTCAGTTGCTTTACAAGCTTTTCAAAAGTGACGGATAATTCTGCCACATCCTCCTCATTGAACTTTGGAATGAACTGGGTGAAAGGGAGGAAGGCAGAAAGTAGGAAACATCTATCGTTGGGAAATTGTTAGAACCCATTATTAAGGAAGTAATAACAGGATATTTAGAAAGTCAAAACGCAATCCATCAGAGTCAGCATGGTTTTATGAAGGGTAAATCCTATTTGACGAATTTGCTAGAGTTCTTCGAAGCTGTGACAAGAAAAGTGGAAAATGGGGATCCTGTAGATGTATATCTGGACTTCCAGAAGACATTTGATAAGGTGCTGCACAAAAGGTTAATACACAAGGTAAGATTACATGGGGTTAGGGGCAATTTATTAACTTTGATAGAGGATTGGCTAACCAACAGAAAACAGAGAGTCGGGATAAATGGGTCTTTTTCTGGTTGGCAATATGTAACTAGTGGGGTACCACAGGGTTTGGTCCTTGTCCCCAGCTATTTACAATATATATTTATGACTTGGATGCAGGGATAGAAAGTACTACAGCCAAATTTGCAGATGACACTAAAATAGCTGGGATAGTAAGTTGCAATAATTAAATAAGAAATTTACAAATTGATATGGATAGGTTAGGTGAATGATCCAAAATTTGGCAGATGGAGTTTAACGTGGATAAGTGTAAGGTTATCCATTTTGGTCGGCAGAATAGAAAGGCAAATTATTACCTAACTGGAGAGAAACTTCAGAGTGCTTCGGTGCAGAAGGATCTGGGTGTCCTCGTGCATGAATCGCAGAAAGCTAGTTTTCAGGTACAGCAGGTGAAAAGGAAGGCAAATGGAATTTTGGTATTTCTTGCTAAAGGAATAGAATATAAAAGTAGGAAAGTGTTGCTGCAACGGTACAAGGCATTAATGAGACCGCACCTGGAGTATTGTGTATAGTTTTAGTCTCCTGACTTGAGGATGGATGTAGTTGCATTGGAGGCAGATCAGAGGAGGGTCACTAGATTGATTCCAGGGATGAGGGGTTTGTCTTCTGAAGAGAGATTGAGCACCTTATGCCTTTACTCTCTCGAGTTTAGAAGAATGAGAGTCGATCTAATTGAGGTAGAGAAGATGATTAAGGGGATTGACAAAGTAGACATGGAGAAGACGTTTCCTCTTGTGGGACAACCTAGAATGAGAGGTTATTGTTTTAGGATAAGGGATAAGGATTTAAAATAGAGATGAAGAGAAATTTCTTCTCTCAAAGGGTCGTGAGTCTGTGGGATTCACTACCCGGATTGCAATAGATGCCGGGACATTGAGTGAATTTAAGGAGGAGATAGACAGATTTTTAATTAGTAATGGGTTGAAGAGTTATGGAGAACGGGCAGGAAAGTGGAGTTGAGGCCGAGATGAGATCAGCCATGATCATATTGAATGGCGAAGCAGGCTCGAGGGGCTGAATGCCTACTCCTGCTTCTAGTTCTTATGTTATTATGTTCTTATCTGGATCTTTCCAGACAAGAGCGGGTGACGTATCCAGTATCTCTCTCTATGTTGTCCATTCATGTATCTGCTGTGTGACGGAGGCCATCTATGTCGGGTGAGGTGAATTGTACTGTCTGCTCCATCAGCAGGGAGAAGCAGGTGAGAGATCCCGTGGCTTTGTCATGATAGCGGGATTCCTGATGGTCTCGGTGTCTCTGCGGGATCCCCATGGCAACGGGGAGAGGTACAGGAAATGATAGAACTCTCACTCCATCAATGTACAGTTGGTGTGCGAGCATGCCCAGTACATCATGTTGGTAAATGTCCACTATCCTGGCAACAGCCACTGTACCTTCATTCTGAAGCAGTCAGCCGGTCCCAACACATCGGGTCCCCATGCAGAACCCGAATGTGGCTCATGACCTCTAAACTCTAGACACTCCCCTCCCCCACACAAAACCACCAGGTGAAGTAATGCTTCCGAAGTCTGAACCGCTCGGGGGGAGCCCTCCAGTACACACTGGAACAGGTGACCAAGTTCATGGTGTTCTGCTGCACCCTTCACATCATCACCATCATGAGGACTCAGGCATTGGCACCAGGAATCCGCAGGCTACCTCAGTAGGAGGAGGAGGAGGCAGGGAGGATATTTCCTGGATGATTTCAAACCGGAAAGGCTGTCGTAGAGACGCTGCTAAGATTCCAGTTCCCAGAGGACAACTTCCCTTTCCCACCATGGATCCACCACTTCTCCACCATTACATCCATCTGAGATGCCCCATCACAGCGTCCCCGAGGTAACCATCCTGCAATAAAAACACCAACAAAATGTTTTTCATGATCGTCTTTATCCAACAACACATGCAATTATACAAACAAAACTGAACTATTCACACTTGTGTATTCCCTTAGTCCCTGTCTTGTGGGTTCCCTCAACTTGTCTAGTGCTCCTACACAGTGTTTCCCAGTGCCTGCAGCATGTCTGATGGAAGGCTGCTGACTTTCACTGGGGGTGACTGCAGATGGCCTTGCAGGACGTCCTCGAACAGCTCTGGGCCTTGAGGACTCGGATTCAGACTGCACCACCTCGACAATGGCAGCAGCACCAGCAATGTTCACTTCTGAGTCCTGTGTATTATAACTCGTTTGTAACCTCACCCTCCGGTGATCTGTCACATGGACTATCCTTTCCCCCTGGACTGGCTGCAGCTCACTCGTACTCGGTGACTCACCACGTGCAGATTCTGACTCGATACCAGCCTCTAAGGTACACGCACTATAAGTATTTGATCTGGTGGCTGTGAGTGTCAGACCTAGTGATGGGGCTTTATTGCTCTTTTGCTGCGCTCTTTCTGTCTCCTGAAGCTGCTGTGACTGGGAAGCTGGCAGCATTGGGTTATAATTGGAAAGTATAAAATCAGAAGGGGAGGTTTGGGGTGAAGGATTGGGTGTGGAATGGAAAGCAGGAGGTCCATGGTCTCACTATCTCCAGCTTGTACATCAACATTTCTAACGTTTACCAGTTCTGATGAAGGGTCACAGATCTGAAACATTAACTCTGTTTCTCTCTACACCGATGCTGCCAGACCCACTGAGTATTTCCAGCACTTTCTGTTCAGGTACACAGATGTGCCCCATTGACCAACTTATCTCAGCCCTTTTTTTTTTTAGCTTAAATTTGCATTTCTGAACATACGCAAATATTCCATTGAGAATGAAATCGTAATTACAATCATACACCGCGAAAATCCTTAGGATGACCGTCTCCCCAGGTGTGCCTGTTTTTCTTCTCTGCCAGGTTATCAATTGACTATTTCCTGTGATATGCTAGTGAGATTGTATTTCTGGCTTTACTTATTCAAAACTCTCTGAAAGAACCCCCCCCCCCCCCCCCCACCCACGCTCTTAGTGATGAACACACACGTTTGATTGAGTGTAAACTGTTCTTGTTGCCAAATCTCCTACTCATTCATCACTCAACTGAGTTTACTATTTCTCACAAACCAAGTAAACCAAGCCTATCATCCCGATGTCTGTCTTCCCTCTCCTAACCACTGTAAGGTCTGATCTAGGGTCAGAGATTACCCAAAAGGAGGTGAAAGGGTCACAAGCAGTTTATTGAGTAGTGGCGGTTCAAATACAGCACAAAATCAGAATAAACACGGTAGAGAAACGATCTGTGACATTTGAGAAAGGCTTTCTGGCTGTGGATTAGATTTTTTAGAAGCTATTATTAAAGATGTTATAGCAGGGCAGGTAGAAAAATTCAAGGTGATTAGGCAGAGTCAACATGGTTTTGTGGAAGGGAAATTACGTTTAATGAATTAACTGGAGTTCTTTGAAGAAGTAACATGTGCTGTGGATAAAGGGGAACTGGTGGATGTACTGTACATAGATTTCCAGAAGGCATTTGATAAGGTGCCACATCAAAGGTCATTGCGAAAAATAAAAGCTCATGGTGTAGGGGGTAACACATTGCCATGGATAGACGTTTGGTTAGCTAACAGGAAACAGAGAGCAGCCATAAATGGGTAAATTTCTGGTTGGCAGGATGTAACGAGAGGTGTGCCATAGGTATCAGTGCTGGGGCCTCAACTTTTTACAGTTTGTTTAAATGAATTAGATGAAAGGACCGAAGATGTGGTTGTTAAATCTGTTGACGTAACAAAGTTCTGAAGAGGACACAGGAGGCTACAAACGGACATAGATAGATTGAGTGAGAAGGCAAAGATCTGGGAAATGGAGTAGAATGTGGGGAAATGTGAAATTGTCCATATTGGTAGTAATAATGAAATTAAACTAAGCATATTATCTGAATGGTGAGGGATTGCAGAACTCTGAGATGCAGGAGTATCTGGGTGTCCTGGTGTATGAATTGCATAAGGTTAGTATGTCGGTTCAGAAAGTAGTTAGGAAAGCTAATATTATGTTATCATTTATTGTGAGTGGAATTGAATACAAAGGTAGGGAGGGCATTGGTGAGACATTATCTGGAATTCTGTGTTCAGTACTGGTCTCCTTATTTAAGGAAACATGTAAATGCGTTGCAAGCAGTTCAGAGAAGGTTTATTAGAATAATATGGGCGGACTGTCTTATGAGGAAAGGCTGGACAGGCTAGGCTTATATCAGCTGTTGTTTAGAAGAGTAAGGGGCGACTTGATTGAAACATTGAAGATTCTGAGCGTGGGATAGAGCAAGTGAGGGCGGCAGAGAGAGAGAGGGAGAGATGGAGAAAGAGAGAAAGAGAGAGCTGAGCTCATCGACTGCTGAAACCCTCATCCATGCCTTTGTTACCTCGAGATTTGACTATTCTAACACACTGCTGGCTTGTTTCCCACATTCTACTCTCTGTAACCTTGTGATCATCCAAACCTCTGCTGCCATCTTCTAATTTACACCAAATTCTGTTCACCCAACATCCCTGTGCTCACTGACAGACATTGGCTCTTGGTCCAGTAACACCACAATTTTAATATTCCAACCATGAGATCAAATCCCTCCATGTCCTCGTCCTTCTGATTATCCCAATCCCCTGTCCATTTCCAATATTCCTGAAACTTGTTCATCTTAAATTCTTTTGCTAATTCCCCTTTTAAAGGTGGGTTTCTTTCACTCTGTCTCTATCCCTGACCACACATTTCATCTCTTCATCTTCCACCCTGCAAAATCATATAAAAGGGAGGCAGGAACTCTGTTGCCACTCCTACACCACTGTAAGATCTGATCGAGGGTCACAGATTAACAGAAAGGAGGTCGAAGGGTCACAATCAATTTATTGCAGGGAAACCATTGGAAAAAATTCAGAGGGACCGGATTAATCTCCACGTGGAGAGGCAGGGATTAATCAGGGATAGTCAGCATGGCTTTGTCAAGGGGAGTTCGTGTCTAACTAAATTGATTGATTATTTTCGAGGCGGTGACTAGGGGTTTAAAGGATGGTAAAGCAGTAGTCTATATTGACTTCAGTAAGGCTATTGATGGGGTCCCGCATGGGAGACTTGTTGAGAAGGTAAGAGCCCATGGGATCCAGGGCAACTTGGCAAATTGGATCCAAAATTGGCTTCGCGGCAGGAGGCAGAGGGTGATTGTCAAGGGTTGTTTTTGCGGGTGGAAGCCTGTGACCCGTGGTGTACTGCAGGGATCGGTGCTGGGACTCTTGCTGTTTGTAGTGTACATTAATGATTTAGACGTGAATATAGGAGGTCTGATCAGTAAGTTCGCAGCTGACACGAAAATTGGTGGTGTTGTAAATAGTGAGGAGGAAAGCCTCAGATTACAGGATGATATAGATGGGCTGGTAAGATGGGCAGAGGAGTGGCAAATGGAATTTAATCCTGAGAAGTGTGAGGTGATGCAATTTGGGAGGGCGAACAAGGCAAGGAAATATGCAATGGATGGTAGCACCCTAGGAAGTACAGAAGGTTAGAGGGACCTTGGTGTACTTGTCCATTGATCACTGAAGGCAGCAGCACAGGCAGACAATGCGGTCAGGAAGACGTATGGGACACCTGCCTTTATTAGCCGAGGCATAGAATATAAGGTTATGATGGAGCATAAAACTCCAGTTAGGCCACAACTGGAGGACTGTGTATAGTTCTGGTTGCCGCACTATAGAAAGGAGGTGATTGCAATGGAGAGGGTGCAGAATAGATTCACCAGGATGTTGCCTGGGCTGGAGCATTTCAGCTGTGAAGAGCGACAGAAAAGGCTCGGGTCGTTTTCCTTAGAGCAGAAAAGGATGAGGGGTGTCATGATTGAGCTATACAAAATAACGAGGGGCATTGATAGGTTAGATATGAAGAATCTTTTTTCCCTCAGTGGACGGGTCAATAACCAGGGGGAATAGACTTAAGGTAAGGGGCAGGAGGTTTAGAAGGGATTTGAGGAAAATAATTTTCACCCAGAGGGTGGTTGGAATCTGGAACAGACTGCCTTAAGAGATGGTCCGGGCAGGAACCCTCACAACATTTCAGAAGTATTTAGATGAGCACTTGAATCGCCATAGCAAACAAGGCGACAGGCCAAGTGCTGGGAATTGGGATTAGAATAGTTCAGTGCTTGATGGCCAGCACAGACACAATGGGCTGAAGGTCCTGTTTCTGTGCTGTATAACTCTATAATTCTATGACTCTATTGAGGAGTAACAGTTCAAATAGAGCATAACATCAGAAGAGACATAGTACACATAGGACCTGTGGCAGGTGAGAATGGCTTTCAGCTATGGATCAGATGTTAGAAGCTATTATTAAAGACGTTAGAAAGACGTTAAAGCTCGTCGAAAAAATCAAAGTGATCAGGGAGAGTCAACATGGTTTTGTGAAAGGGAAATCATGTTTAACCAATATATTGGAGTTCTTTGAAGTAGTAACATGTACTGTGGATAAAGGGGAACTGGTGGATTTACTGTACTGAGATTTACAGACCACATCAAACGTCATTGTGGAAAATAAAAGCTCATAGTATAGGGGGTAACATAATTGGCATGGATAGAGGATTGTCTAGCTAACAGGAAACAGTGTATACATAAATGGGTTATTTTCTGGTTGGCAAGCTGCGACGAGTGGTGTGCCACCATGATCAGTGCTGGGGCCTCAACTTTGTACAATTGATATCAATGATTTTGATGAATGGACCGAAGGTATGCTTGCGAAATTTGCTAATGACTCCAAGATAGGTAAGAAGGTAAGTTCTCAAGAGGACATAAGGAGGTTACAAAGGGATATAGATAGGTTAAATGAGTGGTCAAAGAACTGGCAAATGGAGTATAATGCGAGAAAATGTCAAACTGTCCATTTTGGCTGGAGGACCTGATTGTTACCTCGAGACTTAACTATTCCAACACACACCTGGCTGCTCTCCCACATTCTATTCTCTGTAACCTTGTGGGCATCCAAAACTCTGCTGTCACCTTCTAATTTACACTAAATTCTGTTCACCCAACATCCCTGTGCTCACTGATCTACATTGGCTCTTGGTCCAGTAACACCTCAATTTTAATATTCTCACTCCTGTGATCAAATCCCTCATGTCCTCACCCCTCTGATTATCCCAATCCCCTGTTCATTTCCAATATTCCTGAAGCTTGTTCATCATAAAGTATTTTTCTAATTCCCTTTTTGAAGTGAGTTTCTTTCCCTCTGTCTCTATCCCTGACCACAAATTTCATCTCCCCAGCTCCACTGGTGCTGTGGAAGTTTGGATCCATAAAATGGTGTGAGCTGCACTGCCGGTCACATCCAGTACATTGTACAGGACACACAGGCTGGCCGGGGTGCTGGAGTGGGTGTAATGTGTGTGTGTCTGTAGTGTGAGGAAGGTCTGAATATGGTATCAATCAGCCATTCCGGCAGCTTTGATGTACGACTTTGAAACTTGGTCTTTGCATGTCCACTGACCGTCTGTGTCAGTCACTCTCAGCTGAACATACATTCAGCAGCACGAGGAACCCCCTCTAGTGTTATTTAAGTAGACCGTGTATCCACCTTACAGGTGTAGGGCTTTTTACTGACTTCTGCCATTGTAAAGTTAGTGGAGGTGCTGTGGATGGTTTTCTGGAGATTGTGTTGTGAGCTGCTGCAGACATTCAGGGAGGACAGAGGATTTGTTGACCCAACTCTGGACAAGTTATAGGGACTGTAGTTACAGTGTCTCTGGGTCTGTAACATGACCAACAAATGGAGCAGAGGCTGCAGAGAGGGGACGCTGTGCAAAGAGGGCGGAGGAGGGGGCTCTGCACTACCCACCCCGGGTTTTCCAAGAGAAAAAAGAGCAGTGATCCGAATAACGAGCCCTGGAAAACACCTCGGTATACTCCCATCGAGTCTGAACAACAACCTTTCAGCACTTCTCTCTGTTTACTGTTCCTTAGCCAATGTTATATCCACACAGTCACTGTCCCTTTAATCCATAGGGTTCTGTTTTCCTAACCTGTCTATTGAATGTGATTTGATCAAACACCTTTTGAAAGTCTATATATATAACTTCAATCACACCACCCTCATGAACCCTCTCCATTGTTTTATCAAAGAACTCCATCAAGTTTACCTCACCACCACCTCTCTCCACTGTTGTTAAATTATCAGACTGCTTATCCAACACCCAGTACTGGATGAGCAGAAACTTCCTCCAATTAAATATTGGGAAGACTGAAGCCCTTGTTTTCACTCCCCACTCCAACTCTGTTCCCTTGCTATTGATTGAATCCCTCTCCCTGTATCAGTCTGAGATTCATACAGTTTGGTTGCAGCCTCAGTATCACATTTGATCACAAAATGAGCTTTAACCTCATTTTCAGGATATCATTACAACCGCCTACTTCCACCTCAGTAACAGCGCCCGACTTCACCCCTGTCTCAGCCCATCAGCTGCTGAAATTCATTCATGCCTTCCTTATCCCTAGAAATGACTACTCCAGCACACTTTTCTCTGATTTCCCACCTGCTACTCTCTGTAAACTTGATGTCCTCCAGAACTCTGTTGCCATGTCCTAAATCGTGCCACGTCCCGTGCACATATCACTGACCGAATTTGACTCCTGATCAAGTAATCTCTTTATTTAAATTCTCAACTTATTTTTCCTCCAACACCTCGCCCCCGTCCTGTATATATCTGTGCTCCTCTAATTCCGGCCTCTTGTGCATCCCGGATTTTAACTGTTCCACCATTGGTGACCACACCTTCAGTTGCCTCAGCTCCAAGCTCTAGAATACCCTCCTTACACCTCTCCGCCTATCCATTCCGCCACCTCTCCACCACCCTTTCCTCTTTTAAGACACCCATTAAAACCTACATCTTTGACAACGCTTTTGGTCCTTTGACCTAATAATTTCTTATATCTCTCGGTGTCATGCTTTGTTTTATGAGGAAGCATCATGGGATGTTTTATTACATTAAAGACACTATATAAAATAAGTTGTTGTTGTCGTTTGCCATACATGATTTTGAATTCGCATTTGCGTGCTGCTTCTCAAATTTTATCCCTTTTATGAGTAAGGAATACTTATATCCTGCTTGTGACCTTTAGAAATTTCCAACCACCGACATTAGACTGACTGGTCATTAATACAGGTTTTACCCCATCTCTCCTTTTTTAAACAGGGTGTAACATTTACAACCCTCCAGTTCTCTGTTATCACTCCCATATCCAAGGACGATTGAAAGATTCTGTCCTGGGCCTCTGTCATTTCCACATTTCCTTTCCTCAGTAGCCTCATACATCCCATACAGACCAGCTAAATGTTCTCGTTCTTTGAGGTACAAAAAGTGTTTGGATGGAAAGTGGTCAACAGAACCTGTTTGTTCTGTGACTGTAGTTAATGTCAGTCTCCATGGACCCTAATTGTGTCACTGGAGGTTTTCCATCTTCTATTAATAAGGGATTCCTTTCAAGGTTTAATACCATTGTGCCAGTCGATCGTCAGCTTCACCACTTACAGGCATCAGCTGCACCAGAGAGAGGGAGAGGATAGACTGGAACCTGAGAACAATAGATTGGAATGTTACAACAATGGGTCAGAATCTGAGAACAGTGGATTGGAATGTTACAAAAGTGGGCAGAGGATTATCATGGCCTCTTTACATGCTTTCTACGGACGATTCGCTGTCTTTAACATCCCGGATCTATTATGCACTGTTGATTATACAACATATTTACTATCCCATCCTTGCTATTGTTGGTGTCCCTGGTAAGTTTGTCAATGCAGCTATTAATATTATAAACCATATTTAACTGCAATAATGTTCCTGGAATTTACTCTACCCTCCTTACTGATGTTGTTAGTCCTGGTGAATCTCTGTCTCCAGCTATTAGCTCCACAACCATTGCTAATAGTATTATGGTTCTTGTAATTTATTCTCATCTTTCCTGCTGTTACTGCCCTGGTAAGTCTTCATTTCCACAAATACGATCTGTAAACCCTGGTTCACTGAAATACTGTTCAAGTAATTTTTAGTTCTCTGAAGCCCGAAACCAGTGTTATTGGTCTCCATAAGAAATCCTGTCCCCGATCTGTGAACTACATACTCCAAGTCCAATGTCTGAGACTGAACCAGACTGTTTGCAACCTCTGTGTTCTATTTAAAACTGAGCTGTGTTCATCTCCATATTCTCTCCTTCACAAACCCTGCCTACTACCACCTCTGTAATATCACCCATCTCCACCTCTGCCTCAGCCCATCTGCTGCAGTAACCCTCATCTGTGCCTTTGCATAGTGTCAGTGGGAGTATCACATCACTCCCAGCACTAATAGGGATCAGCGGCTCTGGAGAGAGGAAGAGGATAGATTAGAATCAGAGAACAATAGATTGGAATGTTACAACAATGAGCAGGAGTTTCATCTGGGAGTTTAACTTTCTTTCTGCAGATTATGATCAGTTCTCATTAAACAGTCTGATCTATTCCGCACTGAGGAATATTCAATACATTTACTACCCCTTCCTGGCTATTATTGGTGTCCCTAGTAAGTCTCTGTATCTAACTATTAATTCGATAAACCATGTTTAACTGCATTCCCATTCTTGTCATTTCCTCTGCCCTCCTTGCTGCCGTTGTTATTCCTGGCAAATATATGTCTCCAGGTATCAGCTCCATAAACCATTGCCAAGTGCATTAGAGTGCCTGTAATTTACTCTCCGATCTTTGCTGCTGTTGCTGTTCCTGGAAAGTCTGTATTTCCCGCGATGACATCTGTAAAATTTGTTTCACTGAAATAATGTTCATGCTATTTAAATTTGGGAAGAGTGGAGTTTTCATTGGTCTCCATAAGAAATTCCATCCACTATCCATGAACCATGATCTCCTCATTGCCAAATATCTGAGGCTGAACCAGACAGTTTGCAACCTCTGTGTTCTATTTAAATCTGAGCTGAGTTCATCTCCATATTCTCACCAACCCTGCCTCCTACCACCTCTGTACTAACACACGTCTCCACCTCTGCCTCAGCCCATCTGCTGCATAAACACTCATCTGTGCCTTTGTTAAATACACACCCTCACAGTTATAAACCTCCAGAAACCACAGCCCATCCATAACTATGCTGCCTGTATTCTAACTCACACCAAATCCCGATCACCCATCACCCCTGTGCTCACTGATCTGCATTAGCTCCCGGTCTGGCAGCACCTTAATTTTAATATTCTCATTATTGTGTTTGAATCTCTCCATGGCCTCACCCCTCCAATTCATCCCATTCCCCTCTCCATTCCCATATTCCTACAACTCTTTTGCCTGAAAGTCTTTTCTTCAATTCCCTTTTAAAAGTAACTGTTTGAAAAGGCACTGTTTGAAAATTAGTGGTCGCCCTTTTCAGACAGAGATGAGGAGAATTTTCTTTTCCTCAGATGATTGTGTGATTTTGGAAATCTCTGCCTTAGAAGGTGGTGGAGCGGGGCGGGGTCATTGTATATTTTTAACGCAGTGGTAGATAGATTTTTGTTAGGCAAGAGAATCCAAGTTTATCGGGGGGAGATGGGGTGTGGAATTCGAAACGCAAACAGATCAGTCATGATCTTATTGGATGGTGGAGCAGGCTTGACGGGCTGAATGGCCTACTTCTGCCCCTAATTCAGATGATCCTATAGTCGTTCTCTCTGTTTATCTACTCTGGCAATGATACACCAGGGTGAGGACAGAGCTGTCAGTGGCCGTTAAGGTCACAGTTTCATTGAACTTCTATGTTTCTGGATCTTTCCAGACAGGAGCAGGAGACATATCCAACATAGAGTCACAGAGAGTGATAGAGATATTTACGACACAGAAGGTGGCCAGTCGGCCCCTCCATGCCAGCTCTCTCTGGAACGATCCAGTCAGTCCCAATCCCCCACTCAATCCCCGTATCCCTGCAAGTTCATTTCCTTCAGGTGTCCATCCAGATTCCTTCTGAAATCATTGATTGTCTCGGCCACCCTCATGGGCAGTGAGTTCCAGCTCATTACCATCCACTGTGTAAAAACGTTCTTGCTCATATTCCCCCTGCATCTCTTACCCAAAGCCTTCCATCTGTGTCCGTGAATCTGTGTTTCATCAGTTAATGGGAACAGTTTTTCCTTGTCAATCGTATCTAAGCCTATCATAATCTTGTACACCTCTATCAAATCTCTCTCAGTCTCCTTTACTCCAGGGAGACCAACTCCATCTTCTCCAAAGTAACCATTAGAATTAGAATTAGAACATTACTGCGAAGTACAGGCCATTCGGCCCTCGATGTTGCGCCGACCTGTGAAACCATCTGACCTACACTATTCCATTTTCATCCATATGTCTATCCAATGACCACTTAAATGCCCGTAAAGTTAGCGAGTCTACTGCTGTTGCAGGCAGGGCGTTCCACGCCCCTACTACTCTGAGTAAAGAAATTACCTCTGACTTCTGTCCGGCATCTATCACCTCTCAACTTAAAGCTATGTCCCCTCGTGTTTGCCATCACCATCCGAGGAAAAAGACTCTCACTATCCACCCTATCTCACCCTCTGATTATCTTATATGTCTCTATTAAGTCACCTCTCCTCCTCCTTCTCTCCAACGA
This sequence comes from Heterodontus francisci, assembly GCF_036365525.1. NCBI lineage: Eukaryota > Metazoa > Chordata > Chondrichthyes > Heterodontiformes > Heterodontidae > Heterodontus > Heterodontus francisci. The sequence goes on from NW_027140569.1 coordinate 13,686, forward strand.
AAACAACCTCAAGTCCCTCAGCCTTTCCTCGTAAGAGCTTCCCTCCATACCAGGCAACATCCTAGTAAATCTCCTCTGCACCCTTTCCATAGCTTCCACATCCTTCCTATAATGCGGTGACCAGAACTGCACGCAATACTCCAGGTGCGGTCTCACCAGAGTTTTGTACAGCTGCAGCATGACCTCGTGGCTCCGAAACTCGATCCCCCTACTAATAAAAGCTAACACACCATATGCCTTCTTAACAGCCCTATTAACCTGGGTAGCAACCTTCAGGGATTTATGCACCTGGACACCAAGATTTCTCTGTTCATCTACACTACCAAGAATCTTCCCATTAGCCCAGTACTCTGCATTCCTGTTACTCATTCCAAAGTGAATCACCACGCACTTTTCCGCATTAAACTCCATTTTCCATCTCTCAGCCCAGCTCTGCAGCCTATCTATGTCCCTCTGTACCCGACAACATCCTTCGGCACTATCCACAACTCCACCGACCTTAGTGTCATCCGCAAATTACTAACCCACCCTTCTACACCCTCTTCCAGGTCATTTATAAAAATGTCAAACAGCAGTGGCCCCAAAACAGATCCTTGCGGTACACCACTCGTAACTAAACTCCAGGATGAACATTTGCCATCAACCACCACCCTCTGTCTTCTTTCAGCTGGCCAATTTCTGATCCAAAGCTCTAAATCACCTTCAACCCCATACTTCCGTATTTTCTGCAATAGCCTACCGTGGGGAACCTTATCAAACGCCTTACTGAAATCCATATACACCACATCCACTGCTTTACCCTCATCCACCTGTTTGATCACCTTCTCGAAAAACTCAATAAGGTTTGTGAGGCACGACCTACCCGTCACAAAACCGTGCTGACTGGCGCTAATGAACTTATTCTTTTCAAGATGATTGTAAATCCTATCTCTTATAACCTTTTCCAACATTTTACCCACAACCGAAGTAAGGCTCACAGGTCTATAATTACCAGGGCTGTCTCTACTCCCCTTCTTGAACAAGGGGACAACATTTGCTATCCTCCAGTCTTCCGGCACTATTCCTGTCGACAATGACGACATAAAGATCAAGGACAAAGGCTCTGCTATCTCCTCCCTAGCTTCCCAGAGCATCCTTGGATAAATCCCATCTGGCCCAGGGGACTTATTTATTTTCACACTTTCCAAAATTGATAACACCTCCTCCTTGTGAACCTCAATCCCATCTAGCCTAGTAGCCTGAATCTCAGTATTCTCCTCGACAACATTTTTTTTCTCTACTGTAAATACTGACGCAAAATGTTCATTTAACACTTCCCCTATCTCCTCTGATTCCACATACAATTACCCACTACTATCCTTGATTGGCCCTAATCTAACTCTGGTCATTCTTTTATTCCTGATATACCTAAAGAAAGCCTTCGGGTTTTCCCTGATCCTATCCGCCAATGACTTCTCGTGTCCTCTCCTTGCTCTTCTTAGCTCTCCCCTTAGATCCTTCCTGGCTAGCTTGTAACTCTCAAGTGCCCTAACTGAGCCTTCACGTCTCATCCGAACATAAGCCTTCTTCTTCCTCTTGACAAGCGCTTCAACTTCTTTAGTAAACCACGGCTCCCTCACTCGACAACTTCCTCCCTGCCTCACAGGTACATGCTTATCAAGAACACGCAGTAGCTGCTCCTTGAATAAGCTCCACATTTCGATTGTTCCCATCCCCTGCAGTTTCCTTCCCCATCCTTCGCATCCTAAATCTTGCCTAATCGCATCATAATTTCCTTTCCCCCAGCTATAATTTTTGCCCTGCGGTATATACCTGTCTCTGCCCATCTCTAAGGCATACCTAACCGAATTGTGATCACTATCACCAAAGTGCTCACCTACATCTAAATCTAACACCTGGCCAGGTTCATTACCCAGTACCAAATCCAATGTGGCATCGCCCCTGGTTGGCCTGTCTACATACTGTGTCAGAAAACCCTCCTGCACACACTGGACAAAAACTGACCCATCTAAAGTACTCGAACTATAGCATTTCCAGTCGATATTTGGAAAGTTAAAGTCCCCCATAACAACTACCCTGTTACTCTCGCCCCTGTGGAGAATCATCTTCGCTATCCTTTCCTCTACATCTCTGGAACTATTCGGAGGTCTATAAAAGACTCCCAACAGGGTGACCTCACCTCTCCTGTTTCTAACCTCGGCTCATACTACCTCAGTAGACGAGTCCTCGAACGTCCTTTCTCAAACCTTGTAACTAAAGCCCCGCCATCACTGGAGCCATTCTGTTAAATCTCCTCTGCACCCTGTCAGGGACCTTCACGTCCTTCGTAACGTGTGGTGACCAGAACTGGACAAAGTTCTCCAGGTGGGGCCTTACCAAAGCTTTATAACGTTTCAGCATAACTTCCCTGCTTTTGTATCTTTGCCTCTAATGATGAAGCCCAAGATCTGATATGCTTTGCTAAACACCCTCCTGATATTTCCTGGTACCTTCAAAGACGAATGCATATGGAGGCCCAGGTCCCTCTATTCCTGCACAACGTTCAGAACTGTGTCATTGAGTCTATATTGCCTTCCTATTCCTTCTGACGAAATACATCACCTCACACTCCTCTGCATTAAATTCCACCTGCCACTTCTCTGACCATTCTACCAGCCTATCAATGTCCTGTTGCAGAAGGTTTGTATCATCCCCCCTGTTTACCACACCTACAAGATTGGTATCATTGGAAAATTTTGAAACTCTACTCTGCATTCCAAGGTACAAGTCATTTATATATATCAAGGAAAAAAAGATCAGCGTTCCGAGCACTGCTCCTTGGGGAACATCACTGTCGACCATCCTCCAGTCTGAAAAACAACCATTTCACACATTTCTCTTTTTGCTGTCCTTTGGACAATTTTTGATCCAATTGGATGCTATTCCCTGAACTTCAATTTTGTTAATCAAGCTTTTGTTTGGTTCTTCATCAAATAATTTCATAACATCCAGGTAGACAACATCCACCACATTCCCATCATCAACCTTCTCTGATGATCGAAATTAATTCCATTAGTTCATTAAGCATAATCTGCCTTTTGGAAATCCGTGCTGACAATCCTTAATTAATTCAAACCTCTCCAAGTGTGTGTTGTCCTTATTCCCTGATTATTATTTCTACAACCTTACCTGCCACTGATGTTACACGAACTGACTAGTAGTTACTAGGCCTGTCTGTTGTCCATTGATAATTCTGGGAGGTGAGGGTGACCATCGATGTCATCATTTACTCCCTCAGCAGGGAGAAGCAGGATGAGAGATCCCTAGGCTTTGTCAGGATAGCGGGATGTCTGATGGTGTCCGTGGCTCTGCGGGGCCCCAATGTCAACGGGGAGAGGTACAGGAACTGGAAGAACTCTCACTCCATTAATGTACAGTTGGTGTGTGAGCATGCCCAGTACACCATGTTGGTGAATGTCCACTATCCTGTCAGCAGCCACCAGACCTTCATTCTGAAGCAGTCAGCCGGTCCCAACACTTCAGGGCTCCATGGAAAACAATAATGTGGCTAATCGCAACAAAGACAATCCCCCTCTGGACACCGCTCATGTTTCTACATCCCCAAACCACCTCCGACCGTCAACCAACCTCACACAATTAACATGTGTATAACGTGAGCAATGGAGTCACCAGGAACATGGTGGAACAGATCATCGGTGTGATGAAGCAATGTTTCTGATGTCTGAACCGCTCGGCGGTAGCCCTCCAGTACACACTGGAGCAGGTGTCCAAGTTCATGGTGTTCTGCTGCACCCTTCATATCAACAGCATCATGAGGTCACAGGCATTGGCACCAGAAATCCGGAGGCTACCTCAGGAGGAGGAGGAGGCAGGGAGGATATTTCCTGGATGCCTTCCACCCGGATAGGCTGTCGGAGAGTCCTTGCTAAGATACCGGTTCCCATAGGACGACTTCCCTTTCCCACCATGGATCCCCCATTCTCCACCATTACACCCATCTGAGACACCCCATCACAGCGTCCCCGTGGGCATCCTCCTGCAATAAAACAATCAGAATTATTACAGCAAAGAGGAGCTATTCAGCCCATCGTGTCTGCTGTGGCTTTCCGAATAAGCAATTCACCTAATCCCATCCTCTGCCTTTTTCCCATAACCCTACATATTCTTCCTTCTCATAGACCAGTTTGTTCAGCTTCAGCATGGTTCTAGATGTGGTCACCCCACAGATTTAGATTATGCAGGGAGAGAGGGAATGGGTGATCAGCAGGCAGTAAAAAAGAACCAGTCAGGTAGTGCAGGAGACCCCTGAGTCCATCTCACTCTCTAACAGGTATTCAGTTCCGAATGCTGAGGAAAGTGATGCTTCACCTCGGGAGTACAGCCAGAGCCAAGTCCATGGCGCCACGGGTGGCTCAGCTGCAGAGTGGTATACAGGGATGAATGGAAGAGCCATAGTGATAGGTGAGTCAATAGTCAGGGGAACAGACAGACGTTTCTGTGGCCACAGACGTGAATACAGGATGGTGTGTTGCCTCCCTGGTACCAGGGTCAAGGACCGCAGTCAGCAACGGCAGAACATCTTGAAGCAGGAGGGGAACAGCCAGACGTCGTGGACCACATGGGAACCAATGACATAATAGAAAGAGGGATGTGATCTTGCAGTCAAAATATAGGGAGGTGGGGAAGAAATTAGCAAGCAGGACCTCAAACATAGTCAAAAAGTGGAATTCTCCAGATTACTCGCAGTGCCAGGTGCAACTTGGTATAGAAATAGAAAGATAAGGCAGATGAATACCTGGCTGGAAAGTTGCTGCAGGAGGGAGGGATTCATATGCCTGGTAAACTGGGACCTGCTCTGGGGGAGATGGGACTTTTACAGGCCGAACGGGTTGCACGTGAACAGAGCCAGGACTGGATTCCTTGCGGAACGTTTTAGAAAATAGAACACAGAACAGTACAGCACAGTATAGGCTCTTCGGCCCTCGATGTTGTGCCAAAACTTAACCTACTCTAAGTTCAAACTAACTACCTACCCTTCAAACTACTATCATTCATGTACCTATCCAAGAGTCGCTTAAATGTCCCTAATGTATCTGCTTCTACTACCACCGCTGGCAACGCATAACACGCACCCACCACTCTCTGTGTAAAGAACCTACCTCTGACATCTCCCCGAAACCTTCCTCCAATCACCTTAAACTTATGCCCCTGTTGATAGCCCTTTCCACCCTGGGAAAAAGTCTCTGGCTACCCACTCTATCTATGCCTCTCATCATCTTGTACCCCTCTATCAAGTCACCTCTCATCCTTCTTCGCTCCAATGAGAAAAGCCCGAGCTCCCTCAATCTATCTTCGTAAGACATACCCTCCAGTCCAGGCAGCATCCTGGTAAATCTCCTCTGCATCCTCTCTAAAGCTTCCACATCCTTCCTATAATGAGGCAATCAGAACTGAACACAATATTCCAAGTGTGGTCGAACCAGGGCCTTATAGAGCTGCAGCATCACCTCGCAGCTCTTAAATTCAATCCCCTGTTAATGAAAGCCAAGACACCATGCGCCTTCATAACAAACCTATCAACTTGGGTGGCAACTTTGAGCGATCTATGGACATGGACCCCAAGATCCCCCTGTTCCTCCACACTACCAAGAATCCTGTCTTTAAGCTTGTATTCTGCATTCAAATTCGACCTTCCAAAATGAATCACTTCACACTTTTCCAGGTTGAACTCCATCTGCCACTTCTCAGCCCAGCTCTGCATCCTGTCAATGGCCCGTTGCAACCTGCAACAACCTTCCACACTATCCACAACTCCAGCAACCTTCGTGTCATCGGCAAACTTGCTAACCCAGCCTTCCACTTCTTCATCCAAGTCATTTATAAAAATCACAAATGGCAGAGGTCCCAGAACAGATCCCTGTGGAAGACAACTGGTCACCGAGCTCCATGCTGAATACTACCACCCTCTGTCTTCTATGGGCCAGCCAATTTTGTATCCAGACAGCCAACTTCCCCTGTATCCCATGCCTCCTCACTTACTGAATGAGCCTACCATGGGGAAACTTATCAAACGCCTTGCTAAAATCCATATACGCCACATCCACTGCTCCTCCTTCGTCACTGTGTTTTGTCACATCTTCAAAGAATTCAATAAGGCTCGTGAGGCATGGCCTGCCCCTTACAAATCCATGCTGACTGTCTCCAATCTAAGTATGCTTTTCCAAATAATAATAAATCCTGTCTCTCAGAATCCTCTCCAATAATGTGTCCACTACCGACGGAAGACTGACTGGTCTAAAATTCCCAGGGTTATCCCTATTCCCTTTCTTGAACAAGGGAACAGCAGTTGCCACCCTCCAATCATCCGGTACTACTCCAGTGGACACTGAGGACGCAAAGATCATCGCCAAAGGCGCGCAATCTCTTCCCTCGCTTCCCGTAATATCCTTGGGTATATCCCGTCTGGCCCCGGGGACTTATCTGTCCTCATATCATTCAGAATTTCCAGTACATCCTCCCTCTTAACCTCAACCTGTTCTAGCATATCAGCCTGTTCCACGCTGTCCTCACAAACGACCAGCTTCCGCTCACGAGTGAATACTGAAGCAAAGTATTCATTTAGGACCTCCCCTACCTCCTCCGACTCCAGGCACAAGTTCCCTCCACAATCCCTGATCGGCCCTACCCTCACTCTGGCCATCCTCCTGTTCCTCACATAAATGTAGAACACCTTGGGAGTTTCCTTAATCCTACCCGCCAGGACTTTTTCATGTCCCCTTCTAGCTCTCCTAAGTCCATTCTTCAGTTCCTTCCTGCCTACCTTGCAACCCTCTAGAGCCCTGTCTGATCCTTGCTTCCTCAACCTTAAGTAAGCTTCCTTCTTCCGCCTGACTAGCTGTTCCACATCACTTATCATCCAAGGTTTCTTCACCCTACCATCCCTTCCCTGCCTCATCGGGCCAAACCTATCCAGCAGTCGCAGCAAGTGCTCCCTAAACAACCTCCACATTTCTGTTGTGCATTTGCCTGAAAACATCTTTTCCCAGTTTATGCTCCCCAGTTACTGCCTAATAGCCTTGTAATTTCCCTTCCCCCAATTATATATTTTCCCATCCCGTCTGCTCCTGTCCCTCTCCATGACGATGGTCAGGGAGTTGTGATCACTATCACCGAAATGCTCTCCCACCGAGAGATCTGCCACCTGGCCTGGTTCATTGCCAAGCACCAAGTCCAACATAGTCTCCCCTCTAGTCGGCCTATCTACATATTGAGTCAGGAAACCTTCCTGGACACACCTGACAAAAACTGATCCATCCAAACTATTTGCACAAAGGAGGTTCCAATCAATATTAGGGAAGTTGAAGTCACCCATGACAAAACCCTGTTACTTCTGCACCTTTCCAAAATCTGCCTCCCAATCTGTTTCTCCGTGTCTCTGTTGCTACTGGGGGATCTACAGAAAACTCCCAACAAAGTGACTGCTCCTTTCCTGTTTCTGACTTCCAACCATGACTCAGTAGACACACCCTCCTCGACGACCTCCCTTTCTGCAACTGTGATACTATCCCTGATTAGCAATGCCACTCCCCCACCTCTTTTACCTCCGTTCCCTATTCCTTTTCAAACATCTAAACCCCGTGACATCCAACATCCATTCCTGCCCCTGTGATATCCCCGTCTCTTTAATGGCCACACTGCTAGTACTGTTGGAAGGGTTTAAACTAGTTTACCAGTGGGGATGAGGACCTGAGGATAGACTCAGCTGGGACAAAATCAGAAATGAAAATGGAAGGTGGAAAATTAATGGATGAGTCTGGAAGACAGAGGAAATGAGGGTGAGAAAATAAAAAAAGGTTTGGCAGTGCTCAGGGGTATCCATTTCAATGTAAGGAGTGCAGCAAATAAAGCAGATGAGCTGAGGGCAAAGATAGACATGTGGCAGTATGATATCATAGCTATTACAGAAACATGGCTTCAGGAGGGACAGGAATGGCAGCTCAACGTTCCTGGTTACAGGGTTTTCAGACGCAATAGGGAGACGGTTAAGAAATGAGGGGAATGGCAATTTTGGTCAAGGAATCTATTGCAGCTGTGAGGAGGGATGATATGTTGGAAGGTACATCAAGTGAGGCCATATGGATTCAGCTAAGGAACCAAAAAGGGGCAATCTCATTGCTGTTAGTGTGATCCCGTCAGCCAAACAGTCCGAGGGAGATAGAAGAGCAGATATGTAGGCAAGTCTCTGAGAAGTGCAAGAACAATAGGGCAGTAATAGTAGGGTATTTTAATTACCCCAATATTAACTGGGATAATTTTAGTATGAAAAGAACTAATGGAACAGAAATCTTGAGGTGCATTCAGGAGAACGTTTTTGGCCAGGATGTAGCAAGTCCAACAACAGAGGGTGCAGTTTTAGACATTGTTTTTGGAAATGAAGATGGGCAGGTGGAAGGAGTGGCAGGGAAGAGCATTTTGGTGGGAGTGATCATAATTCAGTTAGTTTTAACTTAATTATGGAACAGGACAAGAGATACATCAGGAGTTAGCGTTCTCAATGGGGAAAGGCGAATATTACTAAACTGAGGAGCGAAAGTGGACTGGAAACAGCTGTTTGAAGGCAGTTCAGTCTCAGAGCAGTGAGAGGCATTCAAAGGGGAGATTCCAGAGGTTCAGGATAAACATGTTCCCACAAAGAAAAAGGGTGAGGCGGCCAAATCTGGAGTCCCATGGATGTCAAGGAGCCGAAAGGGTAGGATAACGCAGAAAAGGAAAGCTTCTGTCCGACACTGAGAACTTAATACTGCAGAAAGCTGAGAGGAGCATAGAAAGTGGAGGGATCAAATCAAAAAGGAAGTTAGGAAAGGAAAGTGAGGGCATGAAAGAATATTGGCAAGCAAAATCAAGGTGAACCCAAAGATGTTTTCTCAATACATTAAGAGGAAGAGGATAACTAAGGGGAGAGTAGGACCCATAATAGATCAGAAAGGTAACCTTTGTATAAGGGTGGAAGATATTGGTATGGTTCTTATTGAACACTTTGCGTATGTCTTCAGAAAAGAGGGGGGATTTAGATATTGTCGTTAAGGAGGAAGAGTGTGAATTATTGGATATAATAAACATAGGGAGAGAGGACGTATTAATGGGATTAGCATCCTTGAAAGTTGAAACATCACCAGAGCCGGATGAAATGTTCAAAGAAGCAAGAGAGGCAATAGCAGAGGGTCTGCCCACCATCATTTCCCAATCTCACTAGATACAGTTGTAGTGCCGGAGTATTGGAGAATTGCTAACGTTGTACCTCTGTTTAAAAATGCAGCGATGGATTGTCTGAATAATGACAGGCCAGTCAGTCTAACCTCAGTAGTGGGCAAATTATTGGAATCTATTCTGAGAGACGGGATAAACTGTCACTTATAGAGGCACAGGTTTATCAAGGATAGTCAGCATGGATTTGTTAAGTGACTCTCTTGTTTGACCAAATTGATCGAATTTTTTGAAGCTGTTACAAGGAATATAGATGAGGGTAGTGCAGTTGATGTGGTCTACATGGATTTTAGCAAGGCTGTTGACAAGGTCCCACATGATAGACTGATTCAAAAAATAAAATCCCATGGCATCCAGAGAAATGCAGCAAGGCGGATACAAAATTGGCTCAGTGGCAGGAAACAAAGGATAATTATTGACAAGTATTTTTGCGACTGGAGGACTGTCCCCATTGTCATTCCACAGGGCTCAGTAATGTGTCCCATGCTTTCTGTGGTCCAATTTAAAGATTTAGACGTAAATTTAGGGGGTATGATCAAGACTTTTGCAGACGACACAAAGATTGGCCTTGCGGTGGATAGCGAGAAGGATAGCTGTAGGCTGCAGGAAGATATTGACGGTCTGGTCAGATGGGCAGAAAAATGGGAATCGACCTGGATAAGTGTGAGGTGATGCTATTGGGGAGCTCACACAAGCAAAGGAATACACGATTAGTAGGACAATACTGAGAAGTGTAGAGGAAGTACGGGACTTTGGAGTGAATGCCCACAGATCCCTGAAGATAGCAGGACAGGTCAATAAGGCAGTTAAGAAGGCATATGGAATCATTTCCCTTTTTAGCCTAGGTATAGAATGCAAGAGCTGGAACTGTATAAATCATTGGTTAGGCCACAACTTGAATACGTTGTGCAGTTCTAGTAACCACATTACAGAAAGGAGGCAATTGCACTTGAGAGGGTACAGAGGAGATTTACGAGGATGTTGCCAGGACTGGAAAAATGCAGCTATGAGGAAAGATTGGATAGGCTGGGGCTGTTCTTCATGGAACAGAGAAGGCTTGAGGGGAGATCTGATAGAAATGAACAACAGTTTGTGGGGCCTGCATTGAGTGGAGGTGAAGGGTCTATTCACCTCAGCAAAAAGGTCAGTGACTAGGGGACATAGATTTAAAGTGATTGGCAGAAATATCAGAAGGGAGTTGAGGAAAAGCATGTTCATCCAGAAATACAAAATTGCCTCGATGACAGGAAGCAAAGGGTAATTGTTGACGGGTATTGACTGGAGGACTGTTACCAGTCGTGTTCCAGAGGGCTTTGCACTGTGTGCCCTGCTTTTAGTGAGGGTCTGTAACTCACTTCATGAAAGGATGGTTGAGGCAGAAACCCTCTACTCATTCAAAAGGAGTCTGGATGTGCACATCAAGTGTCATAATCTGCAGGGCTACGGATCAAATGATGGAAGGTGCGATAAGAATAGTTGGATAACTTTTCAGCTGGCACAGCCACGATGGGCCAAGTTACCTCTTTCTGTGCCTTAAATTTTCTACGATTCTATGATTCTATAACACGAAACACGCTATCCTCGCTAACACTCACAATTCTGTCAACAAACTATCAAGATTATCAGAAATGATTTTCCATGAAGCTATCCGTGCTGCTTGTCATTTATTAAGACATGATTTTACAAGTAAGAAATATTTTTGTGCTGGGTTATCGCCTCCAGAATTTTCCAATAATCAACATTAGGCTGATAGTTACAAGGCTTATCCAACCTCCCCTTCTTTAAACAGGGTGTAACATTTACAGCCCTTCAGTTCTCTGGCATATTTAAAATGTCATTCATGGGTTGTGGACACCGCTGGCCAGGCCAGCATTTATTGCCCATCTCTAATTACCCATGCGAAGGTGGTGATGAGCTGCCTTCTTGAACCACTGCAGTACATGTGGGGTAGGTACACCCACAGTGCTGTTAGGAAGGAAGTTCCAGTATTTTGACCCGGCGACAGTGAAGGAACGGCAAGATAGTGTCAAATCAGCATGGTGTGTGGCTTGGAGGGGAACTTGCAGGTGGTGATGTTTCCATACATCTGCTGCCCTTGCCCTTCTATATGGTAGAGGTTGTGTGTTTGGAAGGTGCTGTCTAAGGGGCCTTGGTGTGTTGCTGCAGTGCATCTTGTAGATGGTACACACTGCTGCCACTGTGCGTCGGTGATGGAGGGAGTGAATGTTGTGGATGGGGTGCCAATCAAGCGGGCTGCTTTGTACTGGATGGTGTCGAGCTTCTTGAGTGTTGTTGGAGCTGCACCCATCCAGACAAGCGGAGAGTATTCCATCACACTCCTGGCTTGTGCCTTATAGATGGTTGACTGGATTTGGGGAGTCAGGAGGTGAGTCAATCGCCTCAGCATTCCTCGCCTATGACCTGCTCTTTGAGCCATGGTATTTATATGGCTACTCCTGTTCAGTTTCTGGTCAATGGTAGCCCCTAGGATGTTGATAGTGGTGGATTCAGCTATGGTAATGTCATTGAATGTCAAACGAGATGATTATATTCTCTGTTGTCGGTGATGGTCATTGCCTGGCACTATGGCAGTGCGAATGATACTTGCCAATTATCAGCCCAAGCCTTGATATTGTCCAGGTCTTGCTGCATTTCTACACGGACTGCTTCTGTATTTGAGGAGTCACGAATGGTGCTGAAAATTGTGCAATCATCAGCCAACATCCCCACTTCTGGTCCTGTGATTGAAGGAAGGTCATTGATGAAGCAGCTGAAGATGGTTGGGTCTCGGACACTACCCTGAGGAACTCCTGCAGTGATGTCCTGGAGTTGAGATGATTGACCTGCAACAACCACAACCATCGTCCTTTGCGCTAGGTATGACTCCAACCAGCAGAGAGTTTTCCCGCTGATTCCCACTGACTCCATTTTTGCTCTGGCTCCTTGATGCCATACTCAGTCAAATGCTGCCTTGATGTCAAGGCAGTCACTCATACCTCACCTATTGAATTCAGCTCCTTTGTCCATGTTTGCACCAAGGCTGTAATGAGGTCAGGAGCTGTGTGACCCTGGCCGAACCCAAACTGAGCGTCACTAAGCAGGTTATTGCTAAGCAAGTGCTGTTTGATAGCATTGTCGATGACACCTTCCATCACTTTACTGATGATTGAGAATCGGCTGATGGGGCGGCAATTGGCCGGGTTGGACTAGTCCTGCTTTTTGTGTACAGGACATAGCTGGGCAATTTTTCACATTGACGGGTAGATGCCAATGTTGCAGCTGTACTTGAACAGTTTGATGGGGGAACGGAAGTTCTGGAGCACAGGTATTCAGTACTATTTCCGGAATATTGTCAGGGCCCATAGCCTTTGCAGTATCCCGTGCCTTCAATCGTTTCTTGATATCACGCTGAGTGAATCCAGCCATGAGAAACAGTACTGTATACTCCCCTCCACATCCAGTCTGAACAATGACTGTTCACCACTTCTCTCTGCTTTCTGTCCCAGAGTCAGTGTCATATCCACACTATCACTGTCACATTAATCCATGTCATAACAAGTCTATGAAATATCCACACTATCACTGTCACATTAATCCATGTCATGACAAGTCTATGAAATATCCACACTATCACTGTCACATTAATCCATGTCATGACAAGTCTATGAAATGTCAGTTGATCACAGGCCGTTTGAAAATCTATATACATAAGTGGATATACATGAGTAGGGGCGAAAGATGTTGCTATGGTTCTTAATGAATACTTTGTATCTGTCTGAACAGAAGAGGGGACGATGCAGATACTGTGGTTAAGGAGGAGGAGTGTGAATTATTGGATGTGATATACATAGGGAGAGAGGAAGTATTAATGGGATTAGCATCTTTGAAAGTTGATAAATCACCAGGGCCAGATGAAATGTATTCCAGGCTGTCAAAAGAAGTGAGAGAGGAAATAGCAGAGGGTCTGACCATCATTTTCCAGTCCTCACTGGATACAGGTGTCGTGCCAGAGGATTGGTGAACTGTTAACATTGTACCTCTTTAAAACGGGAGCAAAGGATAGACCGAATAATTGCAGGTCAATCAGTGTAACCTCAGTAGTGGGCAAATTATTGCAATGTATTCTGAGAGACAGGATGAACTGTCACTTAGAAAGGCTCAGGTCAATCAAGGACAGTCAGCATGGATTTGTTAAGGGAAGATATTGTTGACTAACTTGATTGAATTTTTCGACGAAGTCGCAAGGATGATAGATGAGGGTAGTGCAGATGATATGGTCTACATGGATTTTGGCAAGGCTTTTGACAAGGTCCCATGTGGCATACTAGGTAAAACAAATAAAGTCCCATGGAATCCAGGGAAATGCAGAAAACTGGATACAAAATTGGCTCAGTAGCAGGAAACAAAGGGTGATTGTTGACGGGCGTTTTACTGACTTGAGGTCTGTTTCCAGTGGCATTCCACAGGGCTCAGTACTGGGTCCACAACTTTTAGTAGTATATATTAACGATTTGAACATACATGTAGGGGGCATGATCAAGATGTGTGCAGGTGGTACACAGATTGGCTGTGCGGTAGGTAGTGAGGAGGATAGCTAGGCTGCAGGAAAATATTGATGGCAGAAAATATTGATGGGGCGGCACAGTGGCGCAGTGGTTAGCACTGCAGCCTCACAGCTCCAGGGACCTGGGTTCGATTCTGGGTACTGCCTGTGTGGAGTTTGCAAGTTCTCCCTGTGTCTGCGTGGGTTTTCTCCGGGTGCTCCGGTTTCCTTCCACAAGCCAAAAGACTTGCAGGTTGGTAGGTAAATTGGCCATTATTAATTGTCACTAGTATAGGTAGGTGGTAGGGAAATATAGGGACAGGTGGGGATGTTTGGTAGGAATATGGGATTAGTGTAGGATTAGTATAAATGGGTGGCTGATGGTCGGCACAGACTCGGTGGGCCGAAGGGCCTGTTTCAGTGCTGTATCTCTAATCTAAAAAAAAAAGTGTCAAATGGAATTCAGCCTGGTTAAGTATGAGACGATGCAATTGAGGAGGTCAAACAAGGCAAAGGGATAGACAATCAATCGGAAAATACTGAGCAGTGTAGAGGAAGTGAGGGACCTTGGAGTCAATGTCCACTGATGTCCTGAATGTAGCAGGTCAGGTCGATAAGGTGGTTAAGAAGGCATATGGAATCCTTTCCTTTATTAGCTGAGGTATAGAATACAAGAGCAGTGAGGTTATGCTGGAACTGTATAAATCATTGGTTGGGCCACAACCTGAGTTCTCTGCAGTTCTGGTCACCTAATTACACAAAGGATGGAATTGCACTAGAGAGGGTACAGAGGAGATTTACAAGGATGTTTGCCAGGACTGGAAAAATGCAGCTATGAAGAAAGATTAGATAGGCTGGGGTTGTTCTACTTGGAACAGAGAAGGCTGAAGGGAGATCTGATTGAAAGGGACATAATTTTGTGGGGCCTGAATAGAGTGAAGGTGAAGAGTCTATTCACCTTAGCAGAGAGATCAGTGACTAGGGGGCAGTGACTGAAAGTGTTTGGTAGAAGGATTAGCAGGGAGTTGAGGAGAAACTTGTTCACCCAAAAATACAAAATGTGCTCAGTGGCAGGAAACAAAGGGTAATTGTTATAATAAAAGCAAAATACTGCGGATGCTGGAAATCTGAAGTAAAACACGAAATGCTGGAAATACTCGGCAGGTCTGGCAGCATCTGTGGAGGGAGAAGCAGAGTTAACGTTTCAGGTCAATGATGAAGGGTCACTGACCTGGAACGTTAACTCTGCTTCTCTCTCCACAGATGCTGCCAAACCTGCTGAGTATTTCCATCATGTCTTGTTTTTATTAAAGGGTAGTTGATGACGGATATTTTACTGTCCTGAGGACTGTTTACAGTGGCGTTCCACAGGGTTCAGTACTGCGTCCGCTGTTTTCAGTGAGAGTCTTGAAATTACTGCCTGAAAGGATAGTTGAAGCAGAATCCCTCCACTCAGTGAAAAGGAAACTGGATGTTCACCTCAACTGTCATTATCTGCAGGGCTGTGGATCAAATGCTGGAAGATGGGATTAGAATAGGTGGATCATTTTTCGGCCGGTGCAGACACAATGGGCCAAGCGGCCTCTTTCTGTATCTTAAACTTTCTATGATTATATTACATGAAACAATCACAGTTACATCCTCAACGAACTTGATTAAGATTATCAGGAATGATATTTCATTAACCTTTCCGTGCTGCTTGTCATTTATTATCCCGTGTTTTACAAGCAAGATATATTTTTGTGTTGGGTTATGACCTCTAGAAGTTTCCAACCACCAACATTAGACTGATAGTTACTGGGTTTACCCAACCTCTCCGTTTTAAACAGGGTGTAACATTGACAATCCTCCAGACCTCAGGCGTCACTCCCATATCCAAGGAGGACTGAAAGATTCTGTCCAGTGCTTCTGTCATTTCCACCATTCCTTCCCTCAGTAACCCTCACAAATCCCATGCAGACTGGATAAATGTTCTACTTTATAGTGGTACAAAAAGTGTTGAATTGAAAGGTGTTAACTGAACCAGTTTGTTCAGTGACTGTAATTAATGTCAGTCTCCATGGACCCTAATGGTGTCACTGGAGGGTTTCCCTCTTCTATTAATACAGGACTCCTATCAATGTGTTTTCCGATAGTATTAGCGGGACCATCAGCTCCGGCACTAAAAGGGATCTGTGGGCTGCAGAGAGCGGGAGAGGAGAGATAAGAATCTGAACAATAGATGGGAATATTGCAACAATGGACAGGAGTTTATCCTATTGGTTTGAAAGTCTTACTGCAGATTATTATTGGATAACATTAGAATGGCAGATCTATTATGCTCTGAAGATGATTCAATGTATTTACTATCCCATCCTCGCTACTATTGGTGTCCCTGGTAAATCTCTGTATCCAACTATTAGATTCATAAACCATATTTCACTGAGTTAGTGTTCTTGTCATTTAAATCGTGAGAAGACTGAAACCATTATCTTCCGTTTCTGTCACAACTTCATTCCCTGTCTATGATCTGCATCCCCCACGCTGGCCATTGTCTCAGGCTGAACCAGGAAGTTTACAACCTCTGGTATCTATTTAATGCTGAGCTGAGTTTATCCCCATATTCGCTCCATCCCCAGCCCGGCCAATTGTTATGGCCAGGTGAGGAGGGGTCAGAGTGGCTCTTCTTTATTTGACTGCAACAGTGTTTGTCCTTTATAAACAGTGAATATGCTTAACGTCTCAGTGAGTGTTCTACATCTTACCTTTGGTATGATGGTGAAGAAACCGATTGGACAGCTTCTCTTGAGTTTAAACATGAAAGAGGTGAGTTTATTAAACTTAACAAGAGAAATCCGATCTGAATAAAATCATAAAAAAACGGAACACACAGTTACGTACACACTCATACGAGAATCACACACACTCAAATAGATCGCAGAGTGAGAAGTAAATTTGTGGTTGGATTTGAGTCCAGAATAAATTTCAAAAAACTCATTCTGTGATGTTGGGCGATTCCGTGGTCTTCCAGCTGAAGTTATATTCTTGAAGTCTTTTGCTTGTCGAAGTGCAGTATGTGGCTGTCCACATTGCTCAGGGTTATCTTTGAGGCTTTCTTCCCCTGGTTACTCTGTCTGCAGCAATACGTAGGCTTGAGGGGCCCGCAGTCACATGTGGTTTTCAAACTTGTGATGTTAGGTGGAGAGAGAGATGGAGAGAGAGAGAGAGAGAGGGGTCACAGCCCTTCTGCTTCTGCACAGTTTGAATCATTGGCTTGTCTGTCTTTGTCCAGGGGAAACTCCCAGCTTTCACAGAGATGGACCGAAGGTCTCATGACTGCCTCAGTGCATTCTCTGGACCCTTCTAATGAGATTCAAGGTTAGAAACTTCTATCTCCCCAGGGCTCAGGATACCAGTATTTATACTTGGAGGAGTTTGCTCTTTCAAAGTCAATGTGTCATGGTAGTCTTGCATGCCGTGTTAATGAATGTAATCTTAGATAATTCAATCACTAGAGCAAGCCAATGATATTGGTCCAGGCTCATCATACATGTGTCTCCTGTTGTAGGCCTTAGAATGTGAAAATGTGTTTCAGATGCCAATTACGGTGGCCATCTTGGCTGCCAGTTTTTTCAAGGTTAACTGTAGGATTTTTTCTATTAAAAGGTTAGTGTAAGTTTCCAATCGATGAATTAAAATTCCTCATTTGGCATGTTGTGTTATCTTCACACCGGCGCAGCATATGGAAAGAAACGTGATAACGGGAACATTTCATTTCAGAACTGTGGGAAGAAAAAGAAAGAAATACACATGCATTCTCAATAATCACTTCTCAAATTCACACATTAATCTTAGAATTATTGCAGCTGACATTGTCTGTTACAGCTGTACTGATTTAACTTTTTTGGCATTTTGTCTGGGATGGTTATGTGTCGGGTTCGACGCTGGGCAATGCATCAACGATTGCATTGTTTACCTTTTCTCTCCTCTAATGAAGTTTTAACTACTCAGGTTCCTGCATCTTAACAATCTTTCTCCCTAAACCGACAGTGTGTAATAAATTGTTTTTTATAGACCCAGTGAGGTGTCTGAGATTTCCTCTGGGCCTTTGTTCTTGCTGAGTTCGCCTTTGAAATTGTTGTGTTTGATTAACTTTGGGTTTGGGATCTGATCATTGTGTTCTTCAGTGGGTAGATCCACACTGACCTTACTTTTAGCTTTCTGGTGAGGTACCCAAGTGCTGTTTACTTTAGGGTACGTTCCCTTCAATTTTCCCTTTACTATGGGAAGAATCATTTTTTTATCTACCCTATGTCCTCTGGGACATTACTGCTCGCAGGTCTTTGTCCAGCTTTCGCTGCACTCTGCAGCGGCAGTTCGACTAGGTGAGGCATCTCCCTCACCATTGACATGCCTTTTTGGGACCTTTCCTTGTCCTTGCACGTTTCTGTAAATGCTGTTAGCAGCCTTTTTAGGCTGCCTCTTTGACCTGCATTTAAGGAGGAGAGCGTAGGGTCTGATGGATCCCACATTTCAGGGTTGGCTATTCGGAGAGTAGGGGGTTCCACTTGGGAATCCTCCTGGCCCTCCTCTAACCTGTCCTCACCGCCCTTTCCAATCCTTCCCTCCTGACTGCCTGACAGATCTGTACTTGGCTGTTCCCTCCACAGCCTTTGCTTTTTGCCTTTGGTCTGGAGTGTCAATTAAATAATGTACCTGACTATTCCTTTTGCCACTCGATATGGACCACTGAACCGGGATTTCAGGGGTTCACCCTGCAGTGGGAATAGTAACAATACATGGTCTCTGTCCTGAAATGTTTTAGCCTTGGCATTTCTGTCTAATTACCTTTCCATAGCTGCCTGGGTGGTCTTTAGGTGCTCCCACAGCATAGAAATGTAGTCCAACATGGAAGACTCATCCCTGTGTCCCAAAGACCTCTCCTTGATTAGTTTAAGGGAACCTCTCACCTCGTGTCCATAAACTAATTCAAAGAGACTAAAGCCAGTGGAATCATTGGATACGTCCCCCGAAACCAACAGGAGAAATCCCAGCCCTTTGTCCCAGTCATGAGGTTGCTCATAGCAGTATGGCGTGATCATTGTCTTTAGGGTCTGATAGTACCGCTCCAAAGCCCCTTGTAATATTGGATGGTAGGCTGAGGACTTTATTTATTTACTTATTTTATTTATTTAGAGATACAGCACTGGAACAGACCCTTCGGCCCACCGAGTCTGTGCCGACCATCAACCACCCATTTATACTAATCCTACATTAATCACATATTCCTACCACATCCCCACCATCCCTCAACTCCCCTCCCACCAACCTATACTAGGGGCAATTTATAATGGCCAATTTACCTATCAGGCTGCAAGTCTTTGGCTGTGGGAGGAAACCGGATCACCTGGTGAAAACCCACGCGGTCACAGGGAGAACTTGCAAACTCTGCACAAGCAGTACACATAATCGAACCCGGGTCGCTGGAGCTGTGAGGCTGCGGTGCTCCAGATTACCTATGACCTTATCAAAAAAAAATGGACATAAAATGTGTGTCCTGATCCGACTGGATCTCAGCAGGCAGCCCATATCGGGTAAAGAATTGGGTTAGCCCCTTCACCACAGCCTTGGCAGGGATAGTTCTTCGGGCGAATGGCCTCTGGGAATCGGGTCACCACATCCATAATGGTGAGAAGATACTGGTATCCCGTTTTGTTTTCAGCAGGTGACCCCACAATCCACCAGCAATCTGCTGAAGGGGTCCCCAAAAGCTGGTATGTGAATTAGGGTGCAGGCTTTATTGCAGGTTGGGGCTTCCCCACAACTTAGCACATGTGGCTAGTTTTACAAAACGCCACCACATCTTTGTGAAGTTGTGGCCAGTCAAAATACTGACTTCTGCGGGCTTTGATTTTTCATACACCGAAATGTCCATCCATTAGAAGGTCTTGGGTCATTCTTAATATTTCTTTAAGGGACCTCAGCGGCACCACTATCTGGTGAACCACTGTCCACTTTTCATCCTCTGCTCTGTGAGGAGGTCTCCACTTCCTCATCAGCACCTCATTATTTAAATAGTAACACTCTGCAACTCCCTCTGCTTCAGTTTTGGTTTGGACAGTCTGTGCTATTTTTTAACGCTGGGTCGGCTTGTTGAGCCTCAAATAAGGAAGAGCTGTTTAATACATTCTTTGGGTCCTCTAACTTCCCAAAGAAGGTTTCAGACAACCAGAATTTAGGGTAATCCGTCTGCAGTCTCAGTTCAGGGGATTGTTTTGCCATGGACCGAGTCACCACACAATCAGGGAGAATGTCAGGGACCTTCTCTTGTAACTACTCTGTCTCCCGGACCTCTTTTTGTCTCTCTAGAACTACTGGGGAAGCTGCCACCTTTTCCCCTGTCAGATTATTACCCAGGAGCAGTTCGACCCATCAACAGGTAAACTAGGGACAATCCGCATGGTAAAGGGTCATGAAACTGGGTCACACTCCAACTGCACCGGATATAAGGGTATGGACATATACTGTCTTCCGATACCATTCACTAACGCTCTAGCATTCACTGCACTTTCTTTTTCCCAGCAGAAGGGATTGGGTGGCCCCTGTCTCCTTGAGTATGACTATTGTTTTACTTGCCTCACTCAAGGGGTATGGGGTCACTTTTCATTAGGATACAAATTCCTGGTACCTCTCAGGGATTTTGTTTATTTTTCCCGCACTCTCTGTGGTGGGGTAACTGGGTCAGACTGCCGCAGTTGGAGGCACAGCCTGATCTGTTGTGCTTTCCATCAGGTCCCATTTTCCTGTACTGATCTGGTGGTCCCTGATTAATGCTCCAGGTTTTCTCATAACTTGCAGCATTCAGCTCGATGGTGATCTGCCTTATTCCAATGGAAACGCAAAGGTCTTCGGCCATTACTCCTGCTCTGAGTGCCGTCCTATTTAGCCTGAGGATGGACCCCCGTGTGTCCAGCTTTTCCTCCTTGCCCAAGGCTGATCGGGCTCCTATCACCCTCCCACATTTTATTCTCGGGTCTTTGTGGTGACTAGGGAAGGGTTTCCCTTTGGGCTTAAGGCTTTGTGTACAAGGGAAAATTCATCAGCCAGAATTGCAACCTGCCTAGCTCTTTGAACTTTTCGTTCCTCTTTGTGGGTTTTAATGGTAGGGAGAGCGAGTTTTTGAACTCCTTCAGATGGATCACCACTCTAAGGTTCAGATATGTGGGCTGTAATTTGAGTGTTTGTATCCACTGGTCAAAAGTAAACACAAAAACTGACTTTAAATCTTCTATAGCTACCGAAAAATGAAACGTTTGGCTAAGACAAATGTGGGTCCAGTACAGGCAGAGTCAGGGGAATTTATAATAGTGAACAGAGAAATGGCAGTGAAGCTAAATGATTACTTTGTGTCTGTCCTCATTGAGGAAGATACAAGGAAATTTCCAGAATTAGAGATCCAAGGGACTATGGAGAATGAGAACATGAAGGAAATTAATATTAGTAAGAATGTTACATTGGAGAAATTAATGGGGCTGAAGTTTGATGAGGCCCCAAGTTCTGATATTCTGCATTCCAGGGTGTTGTAAGAGATAGCTATGGAGATGGTGGCTGCATTGGTGACTATCTTCAAAAATTCTATAGATTCTGGAGCGGTTCCTGCAGATTGGAAGGTAGCAAATGTCACCCCACTATTTAAGCAGGGAGGGAGAGTAAAAACAAGGAATTATGGACCTGCTTTCGTGCATCAGTCGTTGGGAAAATGCTGGGACTGTATTCTAAAGGATGTGATAAATGGACAGTTGGATAATAATCTGTTTGGGCATCGCAAACATGGATTTATGAATGAGAAATCATGTTTGACGAACCTGTTGGAGTTTTTATTGAGGATGTTACTAACAGAATTGATAAAGGGGAGTCGGTGGACGTGTTATACTTGAATTTTCATAAGGCTTTTGATAAAGTCCCCCACAGGAGGTTGGTTAGCAACATTAAAGCACATGGGATAGGAGGTAATATACTGGCATGGATTAAAGATTGGTTAACAGGCAGAAAACAGTGAGTAGGAAGAAACGGATCATTCTCACTTTGGCAGGCTGTGATTAGTTGTGTACCGCAAGGATCAGTACTTGGGCCCCAGCTGTTAACAATATATGTCAATGATTTGGATGTGGGGACCAAATGTAATATTTCCAAGTTTGCACATGACTCAGAAATAGGTGGGAATGTATGTTGTGAGGAAGATGCAAAGCGTCTTCAAGGGGATTTGGACAGACATTGTGACTGGGCAAGAACATGGCAGATGGAATATAATATGGACAGATATGACGTTATCCATTTTGGTAGGAGGAACAGATGTGCAGAGTATTTATTAAATAGTAAGAGATTAGAAAGTGTAGATGTACAGAGGGACCCGTGTGTCAGTAAGTCACTGAAAACTAACATGCAGTGCAGCAAGCAATTCGGAATGCTAATGGTCTGTTAGCCTTTATCACAAGATGATTTGAGTACAGGAGTAGTGAAGTCTTACTTCATGTGTATAGAACCTTGCTTAGACCACACCTGGAATATTGTGTGCAGTTTGGGTCCCTTTACCTTAGGAAGGATAGTATTGCCATAGAGGGAGTGCAATGAAGGTTCACCAGACTTGTTCCCGGGATAGCGAGACTGTTCTATGAAGAGAGAAACTGGGCTTGTATTCTCTAGAGTTTCAAAGAATGTGTCGGGATCTCATTGAAACCTACGAAATAATTAAAGAGATAAACAGCGTAAATGCGTGTACGATATTTCCCCTGGTTGCGGAGTCCAGAACTAATGGATACAATTTCAAAATAATGGGGAAGCCACTTAGGACAGAGATGAGGATAAATTTCTTGACTCAGGGGATTCTGAATCTTTGGAATTCTGCATCCCAGACGGATGTGGAATCTCAGTCGGTGAGTATGTTTAAACTATAGATTGACAAAAAGGGGATATGGAGATAATGTGTGAAAAAGGCATTGAAGTGGATGATCAGCCATGGTCATATTGAGTGGTGGAGCAGCCTCGATGGGCTGAATGGCCTACTCCTGCTCCTATATCCCTGTGTTCGGAAGCTGCTTAACTCTTTCAAACTCGAGATCAATTTAGTCAGGCTGCTTTCGGAGGGTTGGGAATGTTTAACGGTACACTTCCGGTACTATCTCATGTACGCCCAGCATTGCATTTTGAGTCATCTCATAATCTGATGAACTTTCATCTGGCAATAGTGAATAAACCTCATGGGATTTTCCTGTTACTTTGTTTTGTCAGAACAGTGTCCAGCTCTCCACCGGACATTTCAGTTGCTTTACAAGCTTTTCAAAAGTGACGGATAATTCTGCCACATCCTCCTCATTGAACTTTGGAATGAACTGGGTGAAAGGGAGGAAGGCAGAAAGTAGGAAACATCTATCGTTGGGAAATTGTTAGAACCCATTATTAAGGAAGTAATAACAGGATATTTAGAAAGTCAAAACGCAATCCATCAGAGTCAGCATGGTTTTATGAAGGGTAAATCCTATTTGACGAATTTGCTAGAGTTCTTCGAAGCTGTGACAAGAAAAGTGGAAAATGGGGATCCTGTAGATGTATATCTGGACTTCCAGAAGACATTTGATAAGGTGCTGCACAAAAGGTTAATACACAAGGTAAGATTACATGGGGTTAGGGGCAATTTATTAACTTTGATAGAGGATTGGCTAACCAACAGAAAACAGAGAGTCGGGATAAATGGGTCTTTTTCTGGTTGGCAATATGTAACTAGTGGGGTACCACAGGGTTTGGTCCTTGTCCCCAGCTATTTACAATATATATTTATGACTTGGATGCAGGGATAGAAAGTACTACAGCCAAATTTGCAGATGACACTAAAATAGCTGGGATAGTAAGTTGCAATAATTAAATAAGAAATTTACAAATTGATATGGATAGGTTAGGTGAATGATCCAAAATTTGGCAGATGGAGTTTAACGTGGATAAGTGTAAGGTTATCCATTTTGGTCGGCAGAATAGAAAGGCAAATTATTACCTAACTGGAGAGAAACTTCAGAGTGCTTCGGTGCAGAAGGATCTGGGTGTCCTCGTGCATGAATCGCAGAAAGCTAGTTTTCAGGTACAGCAGGTGAAAAGGAAGGCAAATGGAATTTTGGTATTTCTTGCTAAAGGAATAGAATATAAAAGTAGGAAAGTGTTGCTGCAACGGTACAAGGCATTAATGAGACCGCACCTGGAGTATTGTGTATAGTTTTAGTCTCCTGACTTGAGGATGGATGTAGTTGCATTGGAGGCAGATCAGAGGAGGGTCACTAGATTGATTCCAGGGATGAGGGGTTTGTCTTCTGAAGAGAGATTGAGCACCTTATGCCTTTACTCTCTCGAGTTTAGAAGAATGAGAGTCGATCTAATTGAGGTAGAGAAGATGATTAAGGGGATTGACAAAGTAGACATAGAGAAGACGTTTCCTCTTGTGGGACAACCTAGAATGAGAGGTTATTGTTTTAGGATAAGGGATAAGGATTTAAAATAGAGATGAAGAGAAATTTCTTCTCTCAAAGGGTCGTGAGTCTGTGGGATTCACTACCCGGATTGCAATAGATGCCGGGACATTGAGTGAATTTAAGGAGGAGATAGACAGATTTTTAATTAGTAATGGGTTGAAGAGTTATGGAGAACGGGCAGGAAAGTGGAGTTGAGGCCGAGATGAGATCAGCCATGATCATATTGAATGGCGAAGCAGGCTCGAGGGGCTGAATGCCTACTCCTGCTTCTAGTTCTTATGTTATTATGTTCTTATCTGTATCTTTCCAGACAAGAGCGGGTGACGTATCCAGTATCTCTCTCTATGTTGTCCATTCATGTATCTGCTGTGTGACGGAGGCCATCTATGTCGGGTGAGGTGAATTGTACTGTCTGCTCCATCAGCAGGGAGAAGCAGGTGAGAGATCCCGTGGCTTTGTCATGATAGCGGGATTCCTGATGGTCTCGGTGTCTCTGCGGGATCCCCATGGCAACGGGGAGAGGTACAGGAAATGATAGAACTCTCACTCCATCAATGTACAGTTGGTGTGCGAGCATGCCCAGTACATCATGTTGGTAAATGTCCACTATCCTGGCAACAGCCACTGTACCTTCATTCTGAAGCAGTCAGCCGGTCCCAACACATCGGGTCCCCATGCAGAACCCGAATGTGGCTCATGACCTCTAAACTCTAGACACTCCCCTCCCCCACACAAAACCACCAGGTGAAGTAATGCTTCCGAAGTCTGAACCGCTCGGGGGGAGCCCTCCAGTACACACTGGAACAGGTGACCAAGTTCATGGTGTTCTGCTGCACCCTTCACATCATCACCATCATGAGGACTCAGGCATTGGCACCAGGAATCCGCAGGCTACCTCAGTAGGAGGAGGAGGAGGCAGGGAGGATATTTCCTGGATGATTTCAAACCGGAAAGGCTGTCGTAGAGACGCTGCTAAGATTCCAGTTCCCAGAGGACAACTTCCCTTTCCCACCATGGATCCACCACTTCTCCACCATTACATCCATCTGAGATGCCCCATCACAGCGTCCCCTAGGTAACCATCCTGCAATAAAAACACCAACAAAATGTTTTTCATGATCATCTTTATCCAACAACACATGCAATTATACAAACAAAACTAAACTATTCACCCTTGTGTATTCCCTTAGTCCCTGTCTTGTGGGTTCCCTCAACTTGTCTAGTGCTCCTACACAGTGTTTCCCAGTGCCTGCAGCATGGCTGGTGGAAGGCTGCTGACTTTCACTGGGGGTGACTGCAGATGGCCTTGCAGGACGTCCTCGAACAGCTCTGGGCCTTGAGGACTCGGATTCAGACTGCACCACCTCGACAATGGCAGCAGCACCAGCAATGTTCACTTCTGAGTCCTGTGTATTATAACTCGTTTGTAACCTCACCCTCCGGTGATCTGTCACATGGACTATCCTTTCCCCCTGGACTGGCTGCAGCTCACTCGTACTCGGTGACTCACCACGTGCAGATTCTGACTCGATACCAGCCTCTAAGGTACACGCACTATAAGTATTTGATCTGGTGGCTGTGAGTGTCAGACCTAGTGATGGGGCTTTATTGCTCTTTTGCTGCGCTCTTTCTGTCTCCTGAAGCTGCTGTGACTGGGAAGCTGGCAGCATTGGGTTATAATTGGAAAGTATAAAATCAGAAGGGGAGGTTTGGGGTGAAGGATTGGGTGTGGAATGGAAAGCAGGAGGTCCATGGTCTCACTATCTCCAGCTTGTACATCAACATTTCTAACGTTTACCAGTTCTGATGAAGGGTCACAGATCTGAAACATTAACTCTGTTTCTCTCTACACCGATGCTGCCAGACCCACTGAGTATTTCCAGCACTTTCTGTTCAGGTACACAGATGTGCCCCATTGACCAACTTATCTCAGCCCTTTTTTTTTTTAGCTTAAATTTGCATTTCTGAACATACGCAAATATTCCATTGAGAATGAAATCGTAATTACAATCATACACCGCGAAAATCCTTAGGATGACCGTCTCCCCAGGTGTGCCTGTTTTTCTTCTCTGCCAGGTTATCAATTGACTATTTCCTGTGATATGCTAGTGAGATTGTATTTCTGGCTTTACTTATTCAAAACTCTCTGAAAGAACCCCCCCCCCCCCCCCCACCCACGCTCTTAGTGATGAACACACACGTTTGATTGAGTGTAAACTGTTCTTGTTGCCAAATCTCCTACTCATTCATCACTCAACTGAGTTTACTATTTCTCACAAACCAAGTAAACCAAGCCTATCATCCCGATGTCTGTCTTCCCTCTCCTAACCACTGTAAGGTCTGATCTAGGGTCAGAGATTACCCAAAAGGAGGTGAAAGGGTCACAAGCAGTTTATTGAGTAGTGGCGGTTCAAATACAGCACAAAATCAGAATAAACACGGTAGAGAAACGATCTGTGACATTTGAGAAAGGCTTTCTGGCTGTGGATTAGATTTTTTAGAAGCTATTATTAAAGATGTTATAGCAGGGCAGGTAGAAAAATTCAAGGTGATTAGGCAGAGTCAACATGGTTTTGTGGAAGGGAAATTACGTTTAATGAATTAACTGGAGTTCTTTGAAGAAGTAACATGTGCTGTGGATAAAGGGGAACTGGTGGATGTACTGTACATAGATTTCCAGAAGGCATTTGATAAGGTGCCACATCAAAGGTCATTGCGAAAAATAAAAGCTCATGGTGTAGGGGGTAACACATTGCCATGGATAGACGTTTGGTTAGCTAACAGGAAACAGAGAGCAGCCATAAATGGGTAAATTTCTGGTTGGCAGGATGTAACGAGAGGTGTGCCATAGGTATCAGTGCTGGGGCCTCAACTTTTTACAGTTTGTTTAAATGAATTAGATGGAAGGACCGAAGATGTGGTTGTTAAATCTGTTGACGTAACAAAGTTCTGAAGAGGACACAGGAGGCTACAAACGGACATAGATAGATTGAGTGAGAAGGCAAAGATCTGGGAAATGGAGTAGAATGTGGGGAAATGTGAAATTGTCCATATTGGTAGTAATAATGAAATTAAACTAAGCATATTATCTGAATGGTGAGGGATTGCAGAACTCTGAGATGCAGGAGTATCTGGGTGTCCTGGTGTATGAATTGCATAAGGTTAGTATGTCGGTTCAGAAAGTAGTTAGGAAAGCTAATATTATGTTATCATTTATTGTGAGTGGAATTGAATACAAAGGTAGGGAGGGCATTGGTGAGACATTATCTGGAATTCTGTGTTCAGTACTGGTCTCCTTATTTAAGGAAACATGTAAATGCGTTGCAAGCAGTTCAGAGAAGGTTTATTAGAATAATATGGGCGGACTGTCTTATGAGGAAAGGCTGGACAGGCTAGGCTTATATCAGCTGTTGTTTAGAAGAGTAAGGGGCGACTTGATTGAAACATTGAAGATTCTGAGCGTGGGATAGAGCAAGTGAGGGCGGCAGAGAGAGAGAGGGAGAGATGGAGAAAGAGAGAAAGAGAGAGCTGAGCTCATCGACTGCTGAAACCCTCATCCATGCCTTTGTTACCTCGAGATTTGACTATTCTAACACACTGCTGGCTTGTTTCCCACATTCTACTCTCTGTAACCTTGTGATCATCCAAACCTCTGCTGCCATCTTCTAATTTACACCAAATTCTGTTCACCCAACATCCCTGTGCTCACTGACAGACATTGGCTCTTGGTCCAGTAACACCACAATTTTAATATTCCAACCATGAGATCAAATCCCTCCATGTCCTCGTCCTTCTGATTATCCCAATCCCCTGTCCATTTCCAATATTCCTGAAACTTGTTCATCTTAAATTCTTTTGCTAATTCCCCTTTTAAAGGTGGGTTTCTTTCACTCTGTCTCTATCCCTGACCACACATTTCATCTCTTCATCTTCCACCCTGCAAAATCATATAAAAGGGAGGCAGGAACTCTGTTGCCACTCCTACACCACTGTAAGATCTGATCGAGGGTCACAGATTAACAGAAAGGAGGTCGAAGGGTCACAATCAATTTATTGCAGGGAAACCATTGGAAAAAATTCAGAGGGACCGGATTAATCTCCACGTGGAGAGGCAGGGATTAATCAGGGATAGTCAGCATGGCTTTGTCAAGGGGAGTTCGTGTCTAACTAAATTGATTGATTATTTTCGAGGCGGTGACTAGGGGTTTAAAGGATGGTAAAGCAGTAGTCTATATTGACTTCAGTAAGGCTATTGATGGGGTCCCGCATGGGAGACTTGTTGAGAAGGTAAGAGCCCATGGGATCCAGGGCAACTTGGCAAATTGGATCCAAAATTGGCTTCGCGGCAGGAGGCAGAGGGTGATTGTCAAGGGTTGTTTTTGCGGGTGGAAGCCTGTGACCCGTGGTGTACTGCAGGGATCGGTGCTGGGACTCTTGCTGTTTGTAGTGTACATTAATGATTTAGACGTGAATATAGGAGGTCTGATCAGTAAGTTCGCAGCTGACACGAAAATTGGTGGTGTTGTAAATAGTGAGGAGGAAAGCCTCAGATTACAGGATGATATAGATGGGCTGGTAAGATGGGCAGAGGAGTGGCAAATGGAATTTAATCCTGAGAAGTGTGAGGTGATGCAATTTGGGAGGGCGAACAAGGCAAGGAAATATGCAATGGATGGTAGCACCCTAGGAAGTACAGAAGGTTAGAGGGACCTTGGTGTACTTGTCCATTGATCACTGAAGGCAGCAGCACAGGCAGACAATGCGGTCAGGAAGACGTATGGGACACCTGCCTTTATTAGCCGAGGCATAGAATATAAGGTTATGATGGAGCATAAAACTCCAGTTAGGCCACAACTGGAGGACTGTGTATAGTTCTGGTTGCCGCACTATAGAAAGGAGGTGATTGCAATGGAGAGGGTGCAGAATAGATTCACCAGGATGTTGCCTGGGCTGGAGCATTTCAGCTGTGAAGAGCGACAGAAAAGGCTCGGGTCGTTTTCCTTAGAGCAGAAAAGGATGAGGGGTGTCATGATTGAGCTATACAAAATAACGAGGGGCATTGATAGGTTAGATATGAAGAATCTTTTTTCCCTCAGTGGACGGGTCAATAACCAGGGGGAATAGACTTAAGGTAAGGGGCAGGAGGTTTAGAAGGGATTTGAGGAAAATAATTTTCACCCAGAGGGTGGTTGGAATCTGGAACAGACTGCCTTAAGAGATGGTCCGGGCAGGAACCCTCACAACATTTCAGAAGTATTTAGATGAGCACTTGAATCGCCATAGCAAACAAGGCGACAGGCCAAGTGCTGGGAATTGGGATTAGAATAGTTCAGTGCTTGATGGCCAGCACAGACACAATGGGCTGAAGGTCCTGTTTCTGTGCTGTATAACTCTATAATTCTATGACTCTATTGAGGAGTAACAGTTCAAATAGAGCATAACATCAGAAGAGACATAGTACACATAGGACCTGTGGCAGGTGAGAATGGCTTTCAGCTATGGATCAGATGTTAGAAGCTATTATTAAAGACGTTAGAAAGACGTTAAAGCTCGTCGAAAAAATCAAAGTGATCAGGGAGAGTCAACATGGTTTTGTGAAAGGGAAATCATGTTTAACCAATATATTGGAGTTCTTTGAAGTAGTAACATGTACTGTGGATAAAGGGGAACTGGTGGATTTACTGTACTGAGATTTACAGACCACATCAAACGTCATTGTGGAAAATAAAAGCTCATAGTATAGGGGGTAACATAATTGGCATGGATAGAGGATTGTCTAGCTAACAGGAAACAGTGTATACATAAATGGGTTATTTTCTGGTTGGCAAGCTGCGACGAGTGGTGTGCCACCATGATCAGTGCTGGGGCCTCAACTTTGTACAATTGATATCAATGATTTTGATGAATGGACCGAAGGTATGCTTGCGAAATTTGCTAATGACTCCAAGATAGGTAAGAAGGTAAGTTCTCAAGAGGACATAAGGAGGTTACAAAGGGATATAGATAGGTTAAATGAGTGGTCAAAGAACTGGCAAATGGAGTATAATGCGAGAAAATGTCAAACTGTCCATTTTGGCTGGAGGACCTGATTGTTACCTCGAGACTTAACTATTCCAACACACACCTGGCTGCTCTCCCACATTCTATTCTCTGTAACCTTGTGGGCATCCAAAACTCTGCTGTCACCTTCTAATTTACACTAAATTCTGTTCACCCAACATCCCTGTGCTCACTGATCTACATTGGCTCTTGGTCCAGTAACACCTCAATTTTAATATTCTCACTCCTGTGATCAAATCCCTCATGTCCTCACCCCTCTGATTATCCCAATCCCCTGTTCATTTCCAATATTCCTGAAGCTTGTTCATCATAAAGTATTTTTCTAATTCCCTTTTTGAAGTGAGTTTCTTTCCCTCTGTCTCTATCCCTGACCACAAATTTCATCTCCCCAGCTCCACTGGTGCTGTGGAAGTTTGGATCCATAAAATGGTGTGAGCTGCACTGCCGGTCACATCCAGTACATTGTACAGGACACACAGGCTGGCCGGGGTGCTGGAGTGGGTGTAATGTGTGTGTGTCTGTAGTGTGAGGAAGGTCTGAATATGGTATCAATCAGCCATTCCGGCAGCTTTGATGTACGACTTTGAAACTTGGTCTTTGCATGTCCACTGACCGTCTGTGTCAGTCACTCTCAGCTGAACATACATTCAGCAGCACGAGGAACCCCCTCTAGTGTTATTTAAGTAGACCGTGTATCCACCTTACAGGTGTAGGGCTTTTTACTGACTTCTGCCATTGTAAAGTTAGTGGAGGTGCTGTGGATGGTTTTCTGGAGATTGTGTTGTGAGCTGCTGCAGACATTCAGGGAGGACAGAGGATTTGTTGACCCAACTCTGGACAAGTTATAGGGACTGTAGTTACAGTGTCTCTGGGTCTGTAACATGACCAACAAATGGAGCAGAGGCTGCAGAGAGGGGACGCTGTGCAAAGAGGGCGGAGGAGGGGGCTCTGCACTACCCACCCCGGGTTTTCCAAGAGAAAAAAGAGCAGTGATCCGAATAACGAGCCCTGGAAAACACCTCGGTATACTCCCATCGAGTCTGAACAACAACCTTTCAGCACTTCTCTCTGTTTACTGTTCCTTAGCCAATGTTATATCCACACAGTCACTGTCCCTTTAATCCATAGGGTTCTGTTTTCCTAACCTGTCTATTGAATGTGATTTGATCAAACACCTTTTGAAAGTCTATATATATAACTTCAATCACACCACCCTCATGAACCCTCTCCATTGTTTTATCAAAGAACTCCATCAAGTTTACCTCACCACCACCTCTCTCCACTGTTGTTAAATTATCAGACTGCTTATCCAACACCCAGTACTGGATGAGCAGAAACTTCCTCCAATTAAATATTGGGAAGACTGAAGCCCTTGTTTTCACTCCCCACTCCAACTCTGTTCCCTTGCTATTGATTGAATCCCTCTCCCTGTATCAGTCTGAGATTCATACAGTTTGGTTGCAGCCTCAGTATCACATTTGATCACAAAATGAGCTTTAACCTCATTTTCAGGATATCATTACAACCGCCTACTTCCACCTCAGTAACAGCGCCCGACTTCACCCCTGTCTCAGCCCATCAGCTGCTGAAATTCATTCATGCCTTCCTTATCCCTAGAAATGACTACTCCAGCACACTTTTCTCTGATTTCCCACCTGCTACTCTCTGTAAACTTGATGTCCTCCAGAACTCTGTTGCCATGTCCTAAATCGTGCCACGTCCCGTGCACATATCACTGACCGAATTTGACTCCTGATCAAGTAATCTCTTTATTTAAATTCTCAACTTATTTTTCCTCCAACACCTCGCCCCCGTCCTGTATATATCTGTGCTCCTCTAATTCCGGCCTCTTGTGCATCCCGGATTTTAACTGTTCCACCATTGGTGACCACACCTTCAGTTGCCTCAGCTCCAAGCTCTAGAATACCCTCCTTACACCTCTCCGCCTATCCATTCCGCCACCTCTCCACCACCCTTTCCTCTTTTAAGACACCCATTAAAACCTACATCTTTGACAACGCTTTTGGTCCTTTGACCTAATAATTTCTTATATCTCTCGGTGTCATGCTTTGTTTTATGAGGAAGCATCATGGGATGTTTTATTACATTAAAGACACTATATAAAATAAGTTGTTGTTGTCGTTTGCCATACATGATTTTGAATTCGCATTTGCGTGCTGCTTCTCAAATTTTATCCCTTTTATGAGTAAGGAATACTTATATCCTGCTTGTGACCTTTAGAAATTTCCAACCACCGACATTAGACTGACTGGTCATTAATACAGGTTTTACCCCATCTCTCCTTTTTTAAACAGGGTGTAACATTTACAACCCTCCAGTTCTCTGTTATCACTCCCATATCCAAGGACGATTGAAAGATTCTGTCCTGGGCCTCTGTCATTTCCACATTTCCTTTCCTCAGTAGCCTCATACATCCCATACAGACCAGCTAAATGTTCTCGTTCTTTGAGGTACAAAAAGTGTTTGGATGGAAAGTGGTCAACAGAACCTGTTTGTTCTGTGACTGTAGTTAATGTCAGTCTCCATGGACCCTAATTGTGTCACTGGAGGTTTTCCATCTTCTATTAATAAGGGATTCCTTTCAAGGTTTAATACCATTGTGCCAGTCGATCGTCAGCTTCACCACTTACAGGCATCAGCTGCACCAGAGAGAGGGAGAGGATAGACTGGAACCTGAGAACAATAGATTGGAATGTTACAACAATGGGTCAGAATCTGAGAACAGTGGATTGGAATGTTACAAAAGTGGGCAGAGGATTATCATGGCCTCTTTACATGCTTTCTACGGACGATTCGCTGTCTTTAACATCCCGGATCTATTATGCACTGTTGATTATACAACATATTTACTATCCCATCCTTGCTATTGTTGGTGTCCCTGGTAAGTTTGTCAATGCAGCTATTAATATTATAAACCATATTTAACTGCAATAATGTTCCTGGAATTTACTCTACCCTCCTTACTGATGTTGTTAGTCCTGGTGAATCTCTGTCTCCAGCTATTAGCTCCACAACCATTGCTAATAGTATTATGGTTCTTGTAATTTATTCTCATCTTTCCTGCTGTTACTGCCCTGGTAAGTCTTCATTTCCACAAATACGATCTGTAAACCCTGGTTCACTGAAATACTGTTCAAGTAATTTTTAGTTCTCTGAAGCCCGAAACCAGTGTTATTGGTCTCCATAAGAAATCCTGTCCCCGATCTGTGAACTACATACTCCAAGTCCAATGTCTGAGACTGAACCAGACTGTTTGCAACCTCTGTGTTCTATTTAAAACTGAGCTGTGTTCATCTCCATATTCTCTCCTTCACAAACCCTGCCTACTACCACCTCTGTAATATCACCCATCTCCACCTCTGCCTCAGCCCATCTGCTGCAGTAACCCTCATCTGTGCCTTTGCATAGTGTCAGTGGGAGTATCACATCACTCCCAGCACTAATAGGGATCAGCGGCTCTGGAGAGAGGAAGAGGATAGATTAGAATCAGAGAACAATAGATTGGAATGTTACAACAATGAGCAGGAGTTTCATCTGGGAGTTTAACTTTCTTTCTGCAGATTATGATCAGTTCTCATTAAACAGTCTGATCTATTCCGCACTGAGGAATATTCAATACATTTACTACCCCTTCCTGGCTATTATTGGTGTCCCTAGTAAGTCTCTGTATCTAACTATTAATTCGATAAACCATGTTTAACTGCATTCCCATTCTTGTCATTTCCTCTGCCCTCCTTGCTGCCGTTGTTATTCCTGGCAAATATATGTCTCCAGGTATCAGCTCCATAAACCATTGCCAAGTGCATTAGAGTGCCTGTAATTTACTCTCCGATCTTTGCTGCTGTTGCTGTTCCTGGAAAGTCTGTATTTCCCGCGATGACATCTGTAAAATTTGTTTCACTGAAATAATGTTCATGCTATTTAAATTTGGGAAGAGTGGAGTTTTCATTGGTCTCCATAAGAAATTCCATCCACTATCCATGAACCATGATCTCCTCATTGCCAAATATCTGAGGCTGAACCAGACAGTTTGCAACCTCTGTGTTCTATTTAAATCTGAGCTGAGTTCATCTCCATATTCTCACCAACCCTGCCTCCTACCACCTCTGTACTAACACACGTCTCCACCTCTGCCTCAGCCCATCTGCTGCATAAACACTCATCTGTGCCTTTGTTAAATACACACCCTCACAGTTATAAACCTCCAGAAACCACAGCCCATCCATAACTATGCTGCCTGTATTCTAACTCACACCAAATCCCGATCACCCATCACCCCTGTGCTCACTGATCTGCATTAGCTCCCGGTCTGGCAGCACCTTAATTTTAATATTCTCATTATTGTGTTTGAATCTCTCCATGGCCTCACCCCTCCAATTCATCCCATTCCCCTCTCCATTCCCATATTCCTACAACTCTTTTGCCTGAAAGTCTTTTCTTCAATTCCCTTTTAAAAGTAACTGTTTGAAAAGGCACTGTTTGAAAATTAGTGGTCGCCCTTTTCAGACAGAGATGAGGAGAATTTTCTTTTCCTCAGATGATTGTGTGATTTTGGAAATCTCTGCCTTAGAAGGTGGTGGAGCGGGGCGGGGTCATTGTATATTTTTAACGCAGTGGTAGATAGATTTTTGTTAGGCAAGAGAATCCAAGTTTATCGGGGGGAGATGGGGTGTGGAATTCGAAACGCAAACAGATCAGTCATGATCTTATTGGATGGTGGAGCAGGCTTGACGGGCTGAATGGCCTACTTCTGCCCCTAATTCAGATGATCCTATAGTCGTTCTCTCTGTTTATCTACTCTGGCAATGATACACCAGGGTGAGGACAGAGCTGTCAGTGGCCGTTAAGGTCACAGTTTCATTGAACTTCTATGTTTCTGGATCTTTCCAGACAGGAGCAGGAGACATATCCAACATAGAGTCACAGAGAGTGATAGAGATATTTACGACACAGAAGGTGGCCAGTCGGCCCCTCCATGCCAGCTCTCTCTGGAACGATCCAGTCAGTCCCAATCCCCCACTCAATCCCCGTATCCCTGCAAGTTCATTTCCTTCAGGTGTCCATCCAGATTCCTTCTGAAATCATTGATTGTCTCGGCCACCCTCATGGGCAGTGAGTTCCAGCTCATTACCATCCACTGTGTAAAAACGTTCTTGCTCATATTCCCCCTGCATCTCTTACCCAAAGCCTTCCATCTGTGTCCGTGAATCTGTGTTTCATCAGTTAATGGGAACAGTTTTTCCTTGTCAATCGTATCTAAGCCTATCATAATCTTGTACACCTCTATCAAATCTCTCTCAGTCTCCTTTACTCCAGGGAGACCAACTCCATCTTCTCCAAAGTAACCATTAGAATTAGAATTAGAACATTACTGCGAAGTACAGGCCATTCGGCCCTCGATGTTGCGCCGACCTGTGAAACCATCTGACCTACACTATTCCATTTTCATCCATATGTCTATCCAATGACCACTTAAATGCCC
Organism: Heterodontus francisci; assembly: GCF_036365525.1. Taxonomy (NCBI): domain Eukaryota; kingdom Metazoa; phylum Chordata; class Chondrichthyes; order Heterodontiformes; family Heterodontidae; genus Heterodontus; species Heterodontus francisci. The sequence goes on from NW_027140569.1 coordinate 49,549, forward strand.
GTAAAGTTAGCGAGTCTACTGCTGTTGCAGGCAGGGCGTTCCACGCCCCTACTACTCTGAGTAAAGAAATTACCTCTGACTTCTGTCCGGCATCTATCACCTCTCAACTTAAAGCTATGTCCCCTCGTGTTTGCCATCACCATCCGAGGAAAAAGACTCTCACTATCCACCCTATCTCACCCTCTGATTATCTTATATGTCTCTATTAAGTCACCTCTCCTCCTCCTTCTCTCCAACGAAAACAACCTCAAGTCCCTCAGCCTTTCCTCGTAAGAGCTTCCCTCCATACCAGGCAACATCCTAGTAAATCTCCTCTGCACCCTTTCCATAGCTTCCACATCCTTCCTATAATGCGGTGACCAGAACTGCACGCAATACTCCAGGTGCGGTCTCACCAGAGTTTTGTACAGCTGCAGCATGACCTCGTGGCTCCGAAACTCGATCCCCCTACTAATAAAAGCTAACACACCATATGCCTTCTTAACAGCCCTATTAACCTGGGTAGCAACCTTCAGGGATTTATGCACCTGGACACCAAGATTTCTCTGTTCATCTACACTACCAAGAATCTTCCCATTAGCCCAGTACTCTGCATTCCTGTTACTCATTCCAAAGTGAATCACCACGCACTTTTCCGCATTAAACTCCATTTTCCATCTCTCAGCCCAGCTCTGCAGCCTATCTATGTCCCTCTGTACCCGACAACATCCTTCGGCACTATCCACAACTCCACCGACCTTAGTGTCATCCGCAAATTACTAACCCACCCTTCTACACCCTCTTCCAGGTCATTTATAAAAATGTCAAACAGCAGTGGCCCCAAAACAGATCCTTGCGGTACACCACTCGTAACTAAACTCCAGGATGAACATTTGCCATCAACCACCACCCTCTGTCTTCTTTCAGCTGGCCAATTTCTGATCCAAAGCTCTAAATCACCTTCAACCCCATACTTCCGTATTTTCTGCAATAGCCTACCGTGGGGAACCTTATCAAACGCCTTACTGAAATCCATATACACCACATCCACTGCTTTACCCTCATCCACCTGTTTGATCACCTTCTCGAAAAACTCAATAAGGTTTGTGAGGCACGACCTACCCGTCACAAAACCGTGCTGACTGGCGCTAATGAACTTATTCTTTTCAAGATGATTGTAAATCCTATCTCTTATAACCTTTTCCAACATTTTACCCACAACCGAAGTAAGGCTCACAGGTCTATAATTACCAGGGCTGTCTCTACTCCCCTTCTTGAACAAGGGGACAACATTTGCTATCCTCCAGTCTTCCGGCACTATTCCTGTCGACAATGACGACATAAAGATCAAGGACAAAGGCTCTGCTATCTCCTCCCTAGCTTCCCAGAGCATCCTTGGATAAATCCCATCTGGCCCAGGGGACTTATTTATTTTCACACTTTCCAAAATTGATAACACCTCCTCCTTGTGAACCTCAATCCCATCTAGCCTAGTAGCCTGAATCTCAGTATTCTCCTCGACAACATTTTTTTTCTCTACTGTAAATACTGACGCAAAATGTTCATTTAACACTTCCCCTATCTCCTCTGATTCCACATACAATTACCCACTACTATCCTTGATTGGCCCTAATCTAACTCTGGTCATTCTTTTATTCCTGATATACCTAAAGAAAGCCTTCGGGTTTTCCCTGATCCTATCCGCCAATGACTTCTCGTGTCCTCTCCTTGCTCTTCTTAGCTCTCCCCTTAGATCCTTCCTGGCTAGCTTGTAACTCTCAAGTGCCCTAACTGAGCCTTCACGTCTCATCCGAACATAAGCCTTCTTCTTCCTCTTGACAAGCGCTTCAACTTCTTTAGTAAACCACGGCTCCCTCACTCGACAACTTCCTCCCTGCCTCACAGGTACATGCTTATCAAGAACACGCAGTAGCTGCTCCTTGAATAAGCTCCACATTTCGATTGTTCCCATCCCCTGCAGTTTCCTTCCCCATCCTTCGCATCCTAAATCTTGCCTAATCGCATCATAATTTCCTTTCCCCCAGCTATAATTTTTGCCCTGCGGTATATACCTGTCTCTGCCCATCTCTAAGGCATACCTAACCGAATTGTGATCACTATCACCAAAGTGCTCACCTACATCTAAATCTAACACCTGGCCAGGTTCATTACCCAGTACCAAATCCAATGTGGCATCGCCCCTGGTTGGCCTGTCTACATACTGTGTCAGAAAACCCTCCTGCACACACTGGACAAAAACTGACCCATCTAAAGTACTCGAACTATAGCATTTCCAGTCGATATTTGGAAAGTTAAAGTCCCCCATAACAACTACCCTGTTACTCTCGCCCCTGTGGAGAATCATCTTCGCTATCCTTTCCTCTACATCTCTGGAACTATTCGGAGGTCTATAAAAGACTCCCAACAGGGTGACCTCACCTCTCCTGTTTCTAACCTCGGCTCATACTACCTCAGTAGACGAGTCCTCGAACGTCCTTTCTCAAACCTTGTAACTAAAGCCCCGCCATCACTGGAGCCATTCTGTTAAATCTCCTCTGCACCCTGTCAGGGACCTTCACGTCCTTCGTAACGTGTGGTGACCAGAACTGGACAAAGTTCTCCAGGTGGGGCCTTACCAAAGCTTTATAACGTTTCAGCATAACTTCCCTGCTTTTGTATCTTTGCCTCTAATGATGAAGCCCAAGATCTGATATGCTTTGCTAAACACCCTCCTGATATTTCCTGGTACCTTCAAAGACGAATGCATATGGAGGCCCAGGTCCCTCTATTCCTGCACAACGTTCAGAACTGTGTCATTGAGTCTATATTGCCTTCCTATTCCTTCTGACGAAATACATCACCTCACACTCCTCTGCATTAAATTCCACCTGCCACTTCTCTGACCATTCTACCAGCCTATCAATGTCCTGTTGCAGAAGGTTTGTATCATCCCCCCTGTTTACCACACCTACAAGATTGGTATCATTGGAAAATTTTGAAACTCTACTCTGCATTCCAAGGTACAAGTCATTTATATATATCAAGGAAAAAAAGATCAGCGTTCCGAGCACTGCTCCTTGGGGAACATCACTGTCGACCATCCTCCAGTCTGAAAAACAACCATTTCACACATTTCTCTTTTTGCTGTCCTTTGGACAATTTTTGATCCAATTGGATGCTATTCCCTGAACTTCAATTTTGTTAATCAAGCTTTTGTTTGGTTCTTCATCAAATAATTTCATAACATCCAGGTAGACAACATCCACCACATTCCCATCATCAACCTTCTCTGATGATCGAAATTAATTCCATTAGTTCATTAAGCATAATCTGCCTTTTGGAAATCCGTGCTGACAATCCTTAATTAATTCAAACCTCTCCAAGTGTGTGTTGTCCTTATTCCCTGATTATTATTTCTACAACCTTACCTGCCACTGATGTTACACGAACTGACTAGTAGTTACTAGGCCTGTCTGTTGTCCATTGATAATTCTGGGAGGTGAGGGTGACCATCGATGTCATCATTTACTCCCTCAGCAGGGAGAAGCAGGATGAGAGATCCCTAGGCTTTGTCAGGATAGCGGGATGTCTGATGGTGTCCGTGGCTCTGCGGGGCCCCAATGTCAACGGGGAGAGGTACAGGAACTGGAAGAACTCTCACTCCATTAATGTACAGTTGGTGTGTGAGCATGCCCAGTACACCATGTTGGTGAATGTCCACTATCCTGTCAGCAGCCACCAGACCTTCATTCTGAAGCAGTCAGCCGGTCCCAACACTTCAGGGCTCCATGGAAAACAATAATGTGGCTAATCGCAACAAAGACAATCCCCCTCTGGACACCGCTCATGTTTCTACATCCCCAAACCACCTCCGACCGTCAACCAACCTCACACAATTAACATGTGTATAACGTGAGCAATGGAGTCACCAGGAACATGGTGGAACAGATCATCGGTGTGATGAAGCAATGTTTCTGATGTCTGAACCGCTCGGCGGTAGCCCTCCAGTACACACTGGAGCAGGTGTCCAAGTTCATGGTGTTCTGCTGCACCCTTCATATCAACAGCATCATGAGGTCACAGGCATTGGCACCAGAAATCCGGAGGCTACCTCAGGAGGAGGAGGAGGCAGGGAGGATATTTCCTGGATGCCTTCCACCCGGATAGGCTGTCGGAGAGTCCTTGCTAAGATACCGGTTCCCATAGGACGACTTCCCTTTCCCACCATGGATCCCCCATTCTCCACCATTACACCCATCTGAGACACCCCATCACAGCGTCCCCGTGGGCATCCTCCTGCAATAAAACAATCAGAATTATTACAGCAAAGAGGAGCTATTCAGCCCATCGTGTCTGCTGTGGCTTTCCGAATAAGCAATTCACCTAATCCCATCCTCTGCCTTTTTCCCATAACCCTACATATTCTTCCTTCTCATAGACCAGTTTGTTCAGCTTCAGCATGGTTCTAGATGTGGTCACCCCACAGATTTAGATTATGCAGGGAGAGAGGGAATGGGTGATCAGCAGGCAGTAAAAAAGAACCAGTCAGGTAGTGCAGGAGACCCCTGAGTCCATCTCACTCTCTAACAGGTATTCAGTTCCGAATGCTGAGGAAAGTGATGCTTCACCTCGGGAGTACAGCCAGAGCCAAGTCCATGGCGCCACGGGTGGCTCAGCTGCAGAGTGGTATACAGGGATGAATGGAAGAGCCATAGTGATAGGTGAGTCAATAGTCAGGGGAACAGACAGACGTTTCTGTGGCCACAGACGTGAATACAGGATGGTGTGTTGCCTCCCTGGTACCAGGGTCAAGGACCGCAGTCAGCAACGGCAGAACATCTTGAAGCAGGAGGGGAACAGCCAGACGTCGTGGACCACATGGGAACCAATGACATAATAGAAAGAGGGATGTGATCTTGCAGTCAAAATATAGGGAGGTGGGGAAGAAATTAGCAAGCAGGACCTCAAACATAGTCAAAAAGTGGAATTCTCCAGATTACTCGCAGTGCCAGGTGCAACTTGGTATAGAAATAGAAAGATAAGGCAGATGAATACCTGGCTGGAAAGTTGCTGCAGGAGGGAGGGATTCATATGCCTGGTAAACTGGGACCTGCTCTGGGGGAGATGGGACTTTTACAGGCCGAACGGGTTGCACGTGAACAGAGCCAGGACTGGATTCCTTGCGGAACGTTTTAGAAAATAGAACACAGAACAGTACAGCACAGTATAGGCTCTTCGGCCCTCGATGTTGTGCCAAAACTTAACCTACTCTAAGTTCAAACTAACTACCTACCCTTCAAACTACTATCATTCATGTACCTATCCAAGAGTCGCTTAAATGTCCCTAATGTATCTGCTTCTACTACCACCGCTGGCAACGCATAACACGCACCCACCACTCTCTGTGTAAAGAACCTACCTCTGACATCTCCCCGAAACCTTCCTCCAATCACCTTAAACTTATGCCCCTGTTGATAGCCCTTTCCACCCTGGGAAAAAGTCTCTGGCTACCCACTCTATCTATGCCTCTCATCATCTTGTACCCCTCTATCAAGTCACCTCTCATCCTTCTTCGCTCCAATGAGAAAAGCCCGAGCTCCCTCAATCTATCTTCGTAAGACATACCCTCCAGTCCAGGCAGCATCCTGGTAAATCTCCTCTGCATCCTCTCTAAAGCTTCCACATCCTTCCTATAATGAGGCAATCAGAACTGAACACAATATTCCAAGTGTGGTCGAACCAGGGCCTTATAGAGCTGCAGCATCACCTCGCAGCTCTTAAATTCAATCCCCTGTTAATGAAAGCCAAGACACCATGCGCCTTCATAACAAACCTATCAACTTGGGTGGCAACTTTGAGCGATCTATGGACATGGACCCCAAGATCCCCCTGTTCCTCCACACTACCAAGAATCCTGTCTTTAAGCTTGTATTCTGCATTCAAATTCGACCTTCCAAAATGAATCACTTCACACTTTTCCAGGTTGAACTCCATCTGCCACTTCTCAGCCCAGCTCTGCATCCTGTCAATGGCCCGTTGCAACCTGCAACAACCTTCCACACTATCCACAACTCCAGCAACCTTCGTGTCATCGGCAAACTTGCTAACCCAGCCTTCCACTTCTTCATCCAAGTCATTTATAAAAATCACAAATGGCAGAGGTCCCAGAACAGATCCCTGTGGAAGACAACTGGTCACCGAGCTCCATGCTGAATACTACCACCCTCTGTCTTCTATGGGCCAGCCAATTTTGTATCCAGACAGCCAACTTCCCCTGTATCCCATGCCTCCTCACTTACTGAATGAGCCTACCATGGGGAAACTTATCAAACGCCTTGCTAAAATCCATATACGCCACATCCACTGCTCCTCCTTCGTCACTGTGTTTTGTCACATCTTCAAAGAATTCAATAAGGCTCGTGAGGCATGGCCTGCCCCTTACAAATCCATGCTGACTGTCTCCAATCTAAGTATGCTTTTCCAAATAATAATAAATCCTGTCTCTCAGAATCCTCTCCAATAATGTGTCCACTACCGACGGAAGACTGACTGGTCTAAAATTCCCAGGGTTATCCCTATTCCCTTTCTTGAACAAGGGAACAGCAGTTGCCACCCTCCAATCATCCGGTACTACTCCAGTGGACACTGAGGACGCAAAGATCATCGCCAAAGGCGCGCAATCTCTTCCCTCGCTTCCCGTAATATCCTTGGGTATATCCCGTCTGGCCCCGGGGACTTATCTGTCCTCATATCATTCAGAATTTCCAGTACATCCTCCCTCTTAACCTCAACCTGTTCTAGCATATCAGCCTGTTCCACGCTGTCCTCACAAACGACCAGCTTCCGCTCACGAGTGAATACTGAAGCAAAGTATTCATTTAGGACCTCCCCTACCTCCTCCGACTCCAGGCACAAGTTCCCTCCACAATCCCTGATCGGCCCTACCCTCACTCTGGCCATCCTCCTGTTCCTCACATAAATGTAGAACACCTTGGGAGTTTCCTTAATCCTACCCGCCAGGACTTTTTCATGTCCCCTTCTAGCTCTCCTAAGTCCATTCTTCAGTTCCTTCCTGCCTACCTTGCAACCCTCTAGAGCCCTGTCTGATCCTTGCTTCCTCAACCTTAAGTAAGCTTCCTTCTTCCGCCTGACTAGCTGTTCCACATCACTTATCATCCAAGGTTTCTTCACCCTACCATCCCTTCCCTGCCTCATCGGGCCAAACCTATCCAGCAGTCGCAGCAAGTGCTCCCTAAACAACCTCCACATTTCTGTTGTGCATTTGCCTGAAAACATCTTTTCCCAGTTTATGCTCCCCAGTTACTGCCTAATAGCCTTGTAATTTCCCTTCCCCCAATTATATATTTTCCCATCCCGTCTGCTCCTGTCCCTCTCCATGACGATGGTCAGGGAGTTGTGATCACTATCACCGAAATGCTCTCCCACCGAGAGATCTGCCACCTGGCCTGGTTCATTGCCAAGCACCAAGTCCAACATAGTCTCCCCTCTAGTCGGCCTATCTACATATTGAGTCAGGAAACCTTCCTGGACACACCTGACAAAAACTGATCCATCCAAACTATTTGCACAAAGGAGGTTCCAATCAATATTAGGGAAGTTGAAGTCACCCATGACAAAACCCTGTTACTTCTGCACCTTTCCAAAATCTGCCTCCCAATCTGTTTCTCCGTGTCTCTGTTGCTACTGGGGGATCTACAGAAAACTCCCAACAAAGTGACTGCTCCTTTCCTGTTTCTGACTTCCAACCATGACTCAGTAGACACACCCTCCTCGACGACCTCCCTTTCTGCAACTGTGATACTATCCCTGATTAGCAATGCCACTCCCCCACCTCTTTTACCTCCGTTCCCTATTCCTTTTCAAACATCTAAACCCCGTGACATCCAACATCCATTCCTGCCCCTGTGATATCCCCGTCTCTTTAATGGCCACACTGCTAGTACTGTTGGAAGGGTTTAAACTAGTTTACCAGTGGGGATGAGGACCTGAGGATAGACTCAGCTGGGACAAAATCAGAAATGAAAATGGAAGGTGGAAAATTAATGGATGAGTCTGGAAGACAGAGGAAATGAGGGTGAGAAAATAAAAAAAGGTTTGGCAGTGCTCAGGGGTATCCATTTCAATGTAAGGAGTGCAGCAAATAAAGCAGATGAGCTGAGGGCAAAGATAGACATGTGGCAGTATGATATCATAGCTATTACAGAAACATGGCTTCAGGAGGGACAGGAATGGCAGCTCAACGTTCCTGGTTACAGGGTTTTCAGACGCAATAGGGAGACGGTTAAGAAATGAGGGGAATGGCAATTTTGGTCAAGGAATCTATTGCAGCTGTGAGGAGGGATGATATGTTGGAAGGTACATCAAGTGAGGCCATATGGATTCAGCTAAGGAACCAAAAAGGGGCAATCTCATTGCTGTTAGTGTGATCCCGTCAGCCAAACAGTCCGAGGGAGATAGAAGAGCAGATATGTAGGCAAGTCTCTGAGAAGTGCAAGAACAATAGGGCAGTAATAGTAGGGTATTTTAATTACCCCAATATTAACTGGGATAATTTTAGTATGAAAAGAACTAATGGAACAGAAATCTTGAGGTGCATTCAGGAGAACGTTTTTGGCCAGGATGTAGCAAGTCCAACAACAGAGGGTGCAGTTTTAGACATTGTTTTTGGAAATGAAGATGGGCAGGTGAAAGGAGTGGCAGGGAAGAGCATTTTGGTGGGAGTGATCATAATTCAGTTAGTTTTAACTTAATTATGGAACAGGACAAGAGATACATCAGGAGTTAGCGTTCTCAATGGGGAAAGGCGAATATTACTAAACTGAGGAGCGAAAGTGGACTGGAAACAGCTGTTTGAAGGCAGTTCAGTCTCAGAGCAGTGAGAGGCATTCAAAGGGGAGATTCCAGAGGTTCAGGATAAACATGTTCCCACAAAGAAAAAGGGTGAGGCGGCCAAATCTGGAGTCCCATGGATGTCAAGGAGCCGAAAGGGTAGGATAACGCAGAAAAGGAAAGCTTCTGTCCGACACTGAGAACTTAATACTGCAGAAAGCTGAGAGGAGCATAGAAAGTGGAGGGATCAAATCAAAAAGGAAATTAGGAAAGGAAAGTGAGGGTATGAAAGAATATTGGCAAGCAAAATCAAGGTGAACCCAAAGATGTTTTCTCAATACATTAAGAGGAAGAGGATAACTAAGGGGAGAGTAGGACCCATAACAGATCAGAAAGGTAACCTTTGTATAAGGGTGGAAGATATTGGTATGGTTCTTTATTGAACACTTTGCGTATGTCTTCAGAAAAGAGGGGGGATTTAGATATTGTCGTTAAGGAGGAAGAGTGTGAATTATTGGATATAATAAACATAGGGAGAGAGGACGTATTAATGGGATTAGCATCCTTGAAAGTTGAAACATCACCAGAGCCGGATGAAATGTTCAAAGAAGCAAGAGAGGCAATAGCAGAGGGTCTGCCCACCATCATTTCCCAATCTCACTAGATACAGTTGTAGTGCCGGAGTATTGGAGAATTGCTAACGTTGTACCTCTGTTTAAAAATGCAGCGATGGATTGTCTGAATAATGACAGGCCAGTCAGTCTAACCTCAGTAGTGGGCAAATTATTGGAATCTATTCTGAGAGACGGGATAAACTGTCACTTATAGAGGCACAGGTTTATCAAGGATAGTCAGCATGGATTTGTTAAGTGACTCTCTTGTTTGACCAAATTGATCGAATTTTTTGAAGCTGTTACAAGGAATATAGATGAGGGTAGTGCAGTTGATGTGGTCTACATGGATTTTAGCAAGGCTGTTGACAAGGTCCCACATGATAGACTGATTCAAAAAATAAAATCCCATGGCATCCAGAGAAATGCAGCAAGGCGGATACAAAATTGGCTCAGTGGCAGGAAACAAAGGATAATTATTGACAAGTATTTTTGCGACTGGAGGACTGTCCCCATTGTCATTCCACAGGGCTCAGTAATGTGTCCCATGCTTTCTGTGGTCCAATTTAAAGATTTAGACGTAAATTTAGGGGGTATGATCAAGACTTTTGCAGACGACACAAAGATTGGCCTTGCGGTGGATAGCGAGAAGGATAGCTGTAGGCTGCAGGAAGATATTGACGGTCTGGTCAGATGGGCAGAAAAATGGGAATCGACCTGGATAAGTGTGAGGTGATGCTATTGGGGAGCTCACACAAGCAAAGGAATACACGATTAGTAGGACAATACTGAGAAGTGTAGAGGAAGTACGGGACTTTGGAGTGAATGCCCACAGATCCCTGAAGATAGCAGGACAGGTCAATAAGGCAGTTAAGAAGGCATATGGAATCATTTCCCTTTTTAGCCTAGGTATAGAATGCAAGAGCTGGAACTGTATAAATCATTGGTTAGGCCACAACTTGAATACGTTGTGCAGTTCTAGTAACCACATTACAGAAAGGAGGCAATTGCACTTGAGAGGGTACAGAGGAGATTTACGAGGATGTTGCCAGGACTGGAAAAATGCAGCTATGAGGAAAGATTGGATAGGCTGGGGCTGTTCTTCATGGAACAGAGAAGGCTTGAGGGGAGATCTGATAGAAATGAACAACAGTTTGTGGGGCCTGCATTGAGTGGAGGTGAAGGGTCTATTCACCGCAGCGAAAAGGTCAGTGACTAGGGGACATAGATTTAAAGTGATTGGCAGAAATATCAGAAGGGAGTTGAGGAAAAGCATGTTCATCCAGAAATACAAAATTGCCTCGATGACAGGAAGCAAAGGGTAATTGTTGACGGGTATTGACTGGAGGACTGTTACCAGTCGTGTTCCAGAGGGCTTTGCACTGTGTGCCCTGCTTTTAGTGAGGGTCTGTAACTCACTTCATGAAAGGATGGTTGAGGCAGAAACCCTCTACTCATTCAAAAGGAGTCTGGATGTGCACATCAAGTGTCATAATCTGCAGGGCTAGGGATCAAATGATGGAAGGTGCGATAAGAATAGTTGGATAACTTTTCAGCTGGCACAGCCACGATGGGCCAAGTTACCTCTTTCTGTGCCTTAAATTTTCTACGATTCTATGATTCTATAACACGAAACACGCTATCCTCGCTAACACTCACAATTCTGTCAACAAACTATCAAGATTATCAGAAATGATTTTCCATGAAGCTATCCGTACTGCTTGTTATTTATTAAGACATGATTTTACAAGTAAGAAATATTTTTGTGCTGGGTTATCGCCTCCAGAATTTTCCAATAATCAACATTAGGCTGATAGTTACAAGGCTTATCCAACCTCCCCTTCTTTAAACAGGGTGTAACATTTACAGCCCTTCAGTTCTCTGGCATATTTAAAATTTCATTCATGGGTTGTGGACACCGCTGGCCAGGCCAGCATTTATTGCCCATCCCTAATTACCCATGCGAAGGTGGTGATGAGCTGCCTTCTTGAACCACTGCAGTCCATGTGGGGTAGGTACACCCACAGTGCTGTTAGGAAGGAAGTTCCAGTATTTTGACCCGGCGACAGTGAAGGAACGGCAAGATAGTGTCAAATCAGCATGGTGTGTGGCTTGGAGGGGAACTTGCAGGTGGTGATGTTTCCATACATCTGCTGCCCTTGCCCTTCTTTATGGTAGAGGTTGTGTGTTTGGAAGGTGCTGTCTAAGGAGCCTTGGTGTGTTGCTGCAGTGCATCTTGTAGATGGTACACACTGCTGCCACTGTGCGTCGGTGATGGAGGGAGTGAATGTTGTGGATGGGGTGCCAATCAAGCGGGCTGCTTTGTACTGGATGGTGTCGAGCTTCTTGAGTGTTCTTGGAGCTGCACCCATCCAGACAAGCGGAGAGTATTCCATCACACTCCTGGCTTGTGCCTTATAGATGGTGGACTGGCTTTGGGGAGTCAGGAGGTGAGTTAATCGCCTCAGCATTCCTCGCCTATGACCTGCTCTTTTAGCCATGGTATTTATATGGCTACTCCTGTTCAGTTTCTGGTCAATGGTAGCCCCTAGGATGTTGATAGTGGTGGATTCAGCTATGGTAATGTCATTGAATGTCAAGGGAGATGATTAGATTCTCTCTTGTGGAAGATGGTCATTGCCTGGCACTAGTGCAGTGCGAATGATACTTGCCAATTAGCAGCCCAAGCCTTGATATTGTCCAGGTCTTGTTGCATTTCTACACAGACTGCTTCAGTATTTGAGGAGTCACGAATGGTGCTGAAAATTGTGCAATCATCAGCCAACATCCCCACTTCTAATCTTGTGATTGAAGGAAGGTCATTGATGAAGCAGCTGAAGATGGTTGGGTCTCGGACACTACCCTGAGGAACTCCTGCAGTGATGTCCTGGAGTTGAGATGATTGACCTGCAACAACCACAACCATCGTCCTTTGCGCTAGGTATGACTCCAACCAGCAGAGAGTTTTCCCGCTGATACCCACTGACTCCATTTTTGCTCTGGCTCCTTGATGCCATACTCAGTCAAATGCTGTCTTGATGTCAAGGCAGTCACTCATACCTCACCTATTGAATTCAGCTCCTTTGTCCATGTTTGCACCAAGGCTGTAATGAGGTCAGGAGCTGTGTGACCCTGGCCGAACCCAAACTGAGCGTCACTAAGCAGGTTATTGCTAAGCAAGTGCTGTTTGATAGCATTGTCGATGACACCTTCCATCACTTTACTGATGATTGAGAATCGGCTGATGGGGCGGCAATTGGCCGGGTTGGACTCGTCCTGCTTTTTGTGTACAGGACATAGCTGGGCAATTTTTCACATTGACGGGTAGATGCCAATGTTGCAGCTGTACTTGAACAGTTTGATGGGGGAACGGAAGTTCTGGAGCACAGGTATTCAGTACTATTTCCGGAATATTGTCAGGGCCCATAGCCTTTACAGTATCCCGTGCCTTCAATCGTTTCTTGATATCACGCTGAGTGAATCCAACCATGAGAAACAGCACTGTATACTCCCCTCCACATCCAGTCTGAACAATGACTGTTCACCACTTCTCTCTGCTTTCTGTCCCTGAGTCAGTGTCATATCCACACCATCACTGTCACATTAATCCATGTCATAACAAGTCTATGAAATGTCAGTTGATCACAGGCCGTTTGAAAATCTATATACATAAGTGGATATACATGAGTAGGGGCGAAAGATGTTGCTATGGTTCTTAATGAATACTTTGTATCTGTCTGAACAGAAGAGGGGACGATGCAGATACTGTGGTTAAGGAGGAGGAGTGTGAATTATTGGATGTGATATACATAGGGAGAGAGGAAGTATTAATGGGATTAGCATCTTTGAAAGTTGATAAATCACCAGGGCCAGATGAAATGTATTCCAGGCTGTCAAAAGAGGTGAGAGAGGAAATGGCAGAGGGTCTGACCATCATTTTCCAATCCTCACTGGATACAGGTGTAGTGCCAGAGGATTGGTGAACTGTTAACATTGTACCTCTTTAAAACGGGAGCAAAGGATAGACCGAATAATTGCAGGCCAATCAGAGTAACCTCAGTAGTGGGCAAATTATTGCAATGTATTCTGAGAGACAGGATGAACTGTCACTTAGAAAGGCTCAGGTCAATCAAGGACAGTCAGCATGGATTTGTTAAGGGAAGATATTGTTGACTAACTTGATTGAATTTTTCGACGAAGTCGCAAGGATGATAGATGAGGGTAGTGCAGATGATATGGTCTCCGTGGATTTTGGCAAGGCTTTTGACAAGGTCCCATGTGGCATACTAGGTAAAACAAATACAGTCCCATGGAATCCAGGGAAATGCAGAAAACTGGATACAAAATTGGCTCAGTAGCAGGAAACAAAGGGTGATTGTTGACGGGCGTTTTACTGACTTGAGGTCTGTTTCCAGTGGCATTCCACAGGGCTCAGTAGTGGGTCCACAGCTTTTAGTAGTATATATTAACGATTTGAACATACATGTAGGGGGCATGATCAAGATGTGTGCAGGTGGAACACAGATTGGCTGTGCGGTAGGTAGTGAGGAGGATAGCCAGGCTGCAGGAAAATATTGATGGCAGAAAATATTGATGGGGCGGCACAGTGGTGCAGTGGTTAGCACTGCAGCCTCACAGCTCCAGGGACCTGGGTTCGATTCTGGGTACTGCCTGTGTGGAGTTTGCAAGTTCTCCCTGTGTCTGCGTGGGTTTTCTCCGGGTGCTCCGGTTTCCTTCCACAAGCCAAAAGACTTGCAGGTTGGTAGGTAAATTGGCCATTATTAATTGTCACTAGTATAGGTAGGTGGTAGGGAAATATAGGGACAGGTGGGGATGTTTGGTAGGAATATGGGATTAGTGTAGGATTAGTATAAATGGGTGGTTGATGGTCGGCACAGACTCGGTGGGCCGAAGGGCCTGTTTCAGTGCTGTATCTCTAATCTAAAAAAAAAAGTGTCAAATGGAATTCAGCCTGGTTAAGTATGAGACGATGCAATTGAGGAGGTCAAACAAGGCAAAGGGATAGACAATCAATCGGAAAATACTGAGAAGTGTAGAGGAAGTGAGGGACCTTGGAGTCAATGTCCACTGATGTCCTGAATGTAGCAGGTCAGGTCGGTAAGGTGGTTAAGAAGGCATATGGAATCCTTTCCTTTATTAGCTGAGGGATAGAATACAAGAGCAGTGAGGTTATGCTGGAACTGTATAAATCATTGGTTAGGTCACAACCTGAGTACTCTGCAGTTCTGGTCACCTAATTACACAAAGGATGGAATTGCGCTAGAGAGGGTACAGAGGAGATTTACAAGGATGTTTGCCAGGACTGGAAAAATGCAGCTATGAAGAAAGATTAGATAGGCTGGGGTTGTTCTACTTGGAACAGAGAAGGCTGAAGGGAGATCTGATTGAAAGGGACATAATTTTGTGGGGCCTGAATAGAGTGGAGGTGAAGAGTCTATTCACCTTAGCAGAGAGATCAGTGACTAGGGGGCAGTGACTGAAAGTGTTTGGTAGAAGGATTAGCAGGGAGTTGAGGAGAAACTTGTTCACCCAAAAATACAAAATGTGCTCAGTGGCAGGAAACAAAGGGTAATTGTTATAATAAAAGCAAAATACTGCGGATGCTGGAAATCTGAAGTAAAACACGAAATGCTGGAAATACTCGGCAGGTCTGGCAGCATCTGTGGAGGGAGAAGCAGAGTTAACGTTTCAGGTCAATGATGAAGGGTCACTGACCTGGAACGTTAACTCTGCTTCTCTCTCCACAGATGCTGCCAAACCTGCTGAGTATTTCCAGCATGTCTTGTTTTTATTAAATGGTAGTTGATGACGGATATTTTACTGTCCTGAGGACTGTTTACAGTGGCATTCCACAGGGTTCAGTACTGCGTCCGCTGTTTTCAGTGAGAGTCTAGAAATTACTGCCTGAAAGGATAGTTGAAGCAGAATCCCTCCACTCAGTGAAAAGGAAACTGGATGTTCACCTCAACTGTCATTATCTGCAGGGCTGTGGATCAAATGCTGGAAGATGGGATTAGAAATGGTGGATCATTTTTCGGCCGGTGCAGACACAATGGGCCAAGCGGCCTCTTTCTGTATCTTAAACTTTCTATGATTATATTACATGAAACAATCACAGTTACATCCTCAACGAACTTGATTAAGATTATCAGGAATGATATTTCATTAACCTTTCCGTGCTGCTTGTCATTTATTATCCCGTGTTTTACAAGCAAGATATATTTTTGTGTTGGGTTATGACCTCTAGAAGTTTCCAACCACCAACATTAGACTGATAGTTACAGGGTTTACCCAACCTCTCCGTTTTAAACAGGGTGTAACATTGACAATCCTCCAGACCTCAGGCGTCACTCCCATATCCAAGGAGGACTGAAAGATTCTGTCCAGTGCTTCTGTCATTTCCACCATTCCTTCCCTCAGTAACCCTCACAAATCCCATGCAGACTGGATAAATGTTCTACTTTATAGTGGTACAAAAAGTGTTGAATTGAAAGGTGTTAACTGAACCAGTTTGTTCAGTGACTGTAATTAATGTCAGTCTCCATGGACCCTAATGGTGTCACTGGAGGGTTTCCCTCTTCTATTAATACAGGACTCCTTTCAATGTGTTTTCCGATAGTATTAGCGGGACCATCAGCTCCGGCACTAAAAGGGATCTGTGGGCTGCAGAGAGCGGGAGAGGAGAGATAAGAATCTGAACAATAGATGGGAATATTGCAACAATGGACAGGAGTTTATCCTATTGGTTTGAAAGTCTTACTGCAGATTATTATTGGATAACATTAGAATGGCGGATCTATTATGCTCTGAAGATGATTCAATGTATTTACTATCCCATCCTCGCTACTATTGGTGTCCCTGGTAAATCTCTGTATCCAACTATTAGATTCATAAACCATATTTCACTGATTTAGTGTTCTTGTCATTTAAATCGTGAGAAGACTGAAACCATTATCTTCCGTTTCTGTCACAACTCCATTCCCTGTCCATGATATGCATCCCCCTCGCTGTCCATTGTCTCAGGCTGAACCAGGAAATCTACAACCTCTGGTATCTATTTAATGCTGAGCTCAGTTCATCCCCATATTCTCTCCATCCCCAGCCCGGCCAATTGTTATGGCCATGTGAGGAGGGGTCAGAGTGGTTCTTCTTTATTTGAGTGCAACAGTGTTTGTCCTTTATAAACAGTGAATATGCTTAACGTCTCAGTGAGTGTTCTACATCTTACCTTTGGTATGATGGTGAAGAAACCGATTGGACAGCTTCTCTTGAGTTTAAACATGAAAGAGGTGAGTTTATTAAACTTAGCAAGAGAAATCCGATCTGAATAAAATCATAAAAAAACGGAACACACAGTTACGTACACACTCATACGAGAATCACACACACTCAAATAGATCGCAGAGTGAGAAGTAAATTTGTGGTTGGATTTGAGTCCAGAATAAATTTCAAAAAACTCATTCTGTGATGTTGGGCGATTCCGTGGTCTTCCAGCTGAAGTTATATTCTTGAAGTCTTTTGCTTGTCGAAGTGCAGTATGTGGCTGTCCACATTGCTCAGGGTTATCTTTGAGGCTTTCTTCCCCTGGTTACTCTGTCTGCAGCAATACGTAGGCTTGAGGGGCCCGCAGTCACATGTGGTTTTCAAACTTGTGATGTTAGGTGGAGAGAGAGATGGAGAGAGAGAGAGAGAGAGGGGTCACAGCCCTTCTGCTTCTGCACAGTTTGAATCAATGGCTTGTCTGTCTTTGTCCAGGGGAAACTCCCAGCTTTCACAGAGATGGACCGAAGGTCTCATGACTGCCTCAGTGTATTCTCTGGACCCTTCTAATGAGATTCAAGGTTAGAAACTTCTATCTCCCCAGGGCTCAGGATACCAGTATTTATACTTGGAGGAGTTTGCTCTTTCAAAGTCAATGTGTCATGGTAGTCTTGCATGCCGTGTTAATGAATGTAATCTTAGATAATTCAATCACTAGAGCAAGCCAATGATATTGGTCCAGGCTCATCATACATGTGTCTCCTGTTGTCGGCCTTAGAATGTGAAAATGTGTTTCAGATGCCAATTACGGTGGCCATCTTGGCTGCCAGTTTTTTCAAGGTTAACTGTAGGATTTTTTCTATTAAAAGGTTAGTGTAAGTTTCCAATCGATGAATTAAAATTCCTCATTTGGCATGTTGTGTTATCTTCACACCGGCGCAGCATATGGAAAGAAACGTGATAACGGGAACATTTCATTTCAGAACTGTGGGAAGAAAAAGAAAGAAATACACATGCATTCTCAATAATCACTTCTCAAATTCACACATTAATCTTAGAATTATTGCAGCTGACATTGTCTGTTACAGCTGTAATGATTTAACTTTTTTGGCGTATTGTCTGGGATGGTTATGTGTCGGGTTCGACGCTGGGCAATGCATCAACGATTGCATTGTTTACCTTTTCTCTCCTCTAATGAAGTTTTAACTACTCAGGTTCCTGCACCTTAACAATCTTTCTCCCTAAACAGACAGTGTGTAATTAATTGTTTTCTTTAGACCCAGTGAGGTGTCTGAGATTTCCTCTGGGCCTTTGTTCTTGCTGAGTTTGCCTTTGAAATTGTTGTGTTTGATTAGCTTTGGGTTTGGGATCTGATCATTGGGTTCTTCAGTGGGTAGATCCACAATGACCTTACTTTTAGCTTTCTGGTGAGGTACCCAAGTGCTGTTTACTTTAGGGTACGTTCCCTTCACTTTTCCCTTTACTATGGGAAGAATCATTTTTTTATCTACCCTATGTCCTCTGGGACATTACTGCTCGCAGGGCTTTGTCCAGCTTTCGCTGCACTCTGCAGCGGCAGTTCGACTAGGTGAGGCATCTCCCTCACCATTGACATGCCTTTTTGGGACCTTTCCTTGTCCTTGCACGTTTCTGTAAATGCTGTTAGCAGCCTTTTTAGGCTGCCTCTTTGACCTGCATTTAAGGAGGAGAGCGTAGGGTCTGATGGATCCCACATTTCAGGGTTGGCTATTCGGAGAGTAGGGGGTTCCAGTTGGAATCCTCCTGGCCCTCCTCTAACCTGTCCTCACCGCCCTTCCCAATCCTTCCCTCCTGACTGCCTGACAGATCTGTACTTGGCTTTTCCCTCCACAGCCTTTGCTTTTTGCCTTTGGTCTGGAGTGTCAATTAAATAATGTACCTGACTATTCCTTTTGCCACTCGATATGGACCACTGAACCGGGATTTCAGGGGTTCACCCTGCAGTGGGAATAGTAACAATACATGGTATCTGTCCTGAAATGTTTTAGCCTTGGCATTTCTGTCTCCTTACCTTTTCATAGCTGCCTGGGAGGTCTTTAGGTGCTCCCACAGCATAGAAATGCAGTCTAACATGGATGACTCATCCCTGTGTCCCAAAAACCTCTCCTTGATTATTTTAAGGGAACCTCTCACCTCGTGTCAATAAACTAATTCAAAGAGACTAAAGCCAGTGGAATCATTGGATAAGTCCCTGGAAACCAACAGGAGAAATCCCAGCCCTTTGACCCAGTCATGGGGTTGCTCATAGCAGTATGGCCTGATCATTGTCTTTAGGGTCTGATCGTACCGCTCCAAAGCTCCTTGTGACTACGGATGGTCGGCTGAGGACTTTATCTATTTACTTATTTTATTTATTTAGAGATACAGCACTGAAACAGGCCCTTCGGCCCACCGAGTCTGTGCCGACCATCAACCACCCATTTATACTAATCCTACATGAATCACATATTCCTACCACATCCCCACCATCCCTCAACTCCCCTCCCACCAACCTATACTAGGTGCAATTTATAATGGCCAATTTACCTATCAGCCTGCAAGTCTTTGGCTGTGGGAGGAAACTGGATCACCTGGTGAAAACCCACGCGGTCACAGGGAGAACTTGCAAACTCTGCACAAACAGTACACATAATCCAACCCGGGTCGCTGGAGCTGTGAGGCTGCGGTGCTACAGATTACCTTATAAAAAAAATGGACATAAAATGTGTGTCCTGATCCGACTGGATCTCAGCAGGCAGCCCATATCGGGTAAAGAATTGGGTTAGCCCCTTCACCACAGCCTTGGCAGGTATAGTTCTTCAGGCGAATGGCCTCTGGGAATCGGGTCACCACATCCATAATGGTGAGAAGATACTGGTATCCCGTTTTGTTTTCAGCAGGTGAGCCCACAATCCACCAGCACTCTGCTGAAGGGGTCCCCAAAAGCTGTTATGTGAATTAGGGTGCAGGCTTTATTGCAGGTTGGGGCTTCCCCACAACTTAGCACATGTGACTAGTTTTACAAAACGCCACCACATCTTTGTGAAGTTGTGGCCAGTCAAAATACTGTCTTCTGCGGGCTTTGATTTTTCATACACAGAAATGTCCATCCATTAGCAGATCGTGGGTCATTCTTAACATTTCTTTAAGGGACCTCAGTGGCACCACTATCTGGTGAACCACTGTCCACTCTTCATCCTCTGCTCTGTGAGGAGATCTCCACTTCCTCATCAGCACCTCATTCTTTAAATAGTAACAGTCTGCAACTCCCTATGCTTCAGTTTTTGTTTGGACAGTCTGTGCTATTTTTTAACACTGGGTCGGGTTGTTGAGCCTCAAATAATGAAGAACTGTTTAATACATTCTTTGTCTCCTCTAACTTCCCAAAGAAGGTTTCAGACAACCAGAATGTAGGGTAATCCGTCTGTAGTGTCAGTTCAGGGGATTGTTTGGCCATGGACCGAGTCACCAGACAATCAGGGAGAATGTCAGGGACCTTCTCCTGTAACTACTCTGTCTCCCAGACCTCTTTTGGTCTCTCTGGAACTACTGGGGAAGCTGCCACCTTTTCCCCTGTCAGTTTATTACCCAGGAGCAGTTCGACCCATCACCCGGTAAACTAGGTACAATCCCCATGGTAAAGGGTCATGAAACTGGGTCACACTCCAAGTACACCGGATATAAGGGTATGGACATATACTGTCTTCCGATACCATTCACTAACGGTCTCGCATTCACTGCACTTTCTTTTTCCCAGCAGAAGGGATTGGGTGGCCCCTGTATCCTTGAGTATGACTATTGTTTTACTTGCCTCACTCAAGCGGTATGGGGTCACTTTTCCTTCGGATACAAATTCCTGGTACCTCTCAGGGATTTTGTTTATTTTCCCCGCACTCTCTGTGGTGGGGTTACTGGGTCTGACTGACGCAGTTGGAGGCACAGCCTGATCTGTTGTGCTTTCCATCAGGTCCCATTATCCTGCACTGATCTGGTGGTCCCTGATTAATGCTACAGGTTTTCCCATAACTTGCAGCATTCAGCTCGATGGTGATCTGCCTTATTCCAATGGAAACGCACCGGTCTTCGGCCATTACTCCTGCTCTCAGTGCCGTCCTATTTGGCCTGAGGATGGTCCCCTGGGTGTCCAGCTTTTCCTCCTTGCCCAAGGCTGATCGGGCTCCTATCACCCTCCCACCTTTTATTCTCGGGTCTTTGTGGTGACTAGGGAAGGGTTTCCCTTTGGGGTTAAGGCTTTGTGTCCAAGGGAAAATGCATCAGCCAGAATTGCAACCTGCCTGGCTCTTTGAACCTTTCGTTCCTCTTTGTGGGTTTTAATGGTAGGGAGAGCGAGTTTTTGAACTCCTTGAGATGGATCACCACTCTAAGGTTCAGATTTGTGGGCTGTAATTTGAGTGTTTGTATCCACTGGTCAAAAGTAAACACAAAAGCTGACTTTAAATCTTCTATAGCGACCTAAAAATGAAACGTTTGGCGAATACAAATGTGGGTCCAATACAGGCAGAGTCAGGGGAATTTATAATGGTGAACAGAGAAATGGCAGTGAAGCTAAATGATTACTTTGTGTCTGTCCTCATTGAGGAAGATACAAGGAAGTTTCCAGGATTAGAGATCCAAGGGATTAGGGAGATTGAGGACATGAAGGAAATTAATATTAGTAAGAATGTTGCATTGGAGAAATTAATGGGGCTGAAGTTTGATGAGGCCCCAGGATCTGATATTCTGCATTCCAGGGTGTGGGAAGAGACAGCTATGGAGATGGTGGCTGCATTGGTGACTATCTTCAAACATTCTATAGATTCTGGAGCGGTTCCTGCAGATTGGAAGGTAGCAAATGTCACCCCACTATTTAAGAAGGGAGGGAGAGTAAAAAGAGGGAATTATAGACCTGCTTTCGTGCATCAGCCGTTGGGAAAATGCTGGGACTGTATTCTAAAGGATGTGATAAATGGACAGTTGGATAATAATCTGTTTGGGCATCGCAAACATGGATTTATGAATGAGAAATCATCTTTGACGAACCTGTTGGAGATTTTATTGAGGATGTTACTAACAGAATTGATAAAGGGGAGTTGGTGGACGTGTTATACTTGAATTTTCGGAAGGATTTTGATAAAGTCCCCCACAGGAGGTTGGTTAGCAACATTAAAGCACATGGGATAGGAGGTAATATACTGGCATGGATTAAAGATTGGTTAACAGGCAGAAAACAGTGAGTAGGAAGAAACGGGTCATTCTCACTTTGGCAGGCTGTGATTAGTTGTGTACCACAAGGATCAGTACTTGGGCCCCAGCTGTTAACAATATATGTCAATGATTTGGATGTGGGGACCAAATGTAATATTTCCAAGTTCGCAGATGACACAAAACTAGGTGGGAATGTATGTTGTGAGGAAGATGCAAAGCGTCTTCAAGGGGATTTGGACAGACATTGTGACTGGGCAAGAACATGGCAGATGGGATATAATATGGACAGATATGACGTTATCCATTTTGGTAGGAGGAACAGATGTGCAGAGTATTTCTTAAATAGTAAGAGATTAGAAAGTGTAGATGTACAGAGGGACCCGTGTGTCAGTAAGTCACTGAAAACTAACATGCAGTGCAGCAAGCAATTCGGAATGCTAATGTTCTGTTAGCCTTTATCACAAGATGATTTGAGTACAGGAGTAGTGAAGTCTTACTTCATGTGTATAGAACCTTGCTTAGACCACACCTGGAATATTGTGTGCAGTTTGGGTCCCCTTACCTTAGGAAGGATATTATTGCCATAGAGGGAGTGCAATGAAGGTTCACCAGACTTGTTCCCGGGATAGCGAGACTGTTCTATGAAGAGAGAAACTGGGCTTGTATTCTCTGGAGTTTCAAAGAATGTGTCGGGATCTCATTGAAACCCATGAAATAATTAAAGAGATAAACAGCGTAAATGCGTGTACGATATTTCCCCTGGTTGCGGAGTCTAGAACTAATGGATACAATTTCAAAATAAGGGGGAAGCCACTTAGGACAGAGATGAGGAGAAATTTCTTGACTCAGAGGTTTCTGAATCTTTGGAATTCTGCATCCCAGACGGATGTGGAATCTCAGTCGGTGAGTATGTTTAAACTATAGATTGACAAAAAGGGGATATGGAGATAATGTGTGAAAAAGGCATTGAAGTGGATGATCAGCCATGGTCATATTGAATGGTGCAGCAGACTCGATGGGTTGAATGGCCTACTCCTGCTCCTATGTCCCTGTGTTCGGAAGCTGCTTAACTCTTTCAAACTCGAGATCACTTTAGTCAGGCTGCTTTCGGAGGGTTTGGAATGCTTGACGGTACACTTCCGGTACTATCTCATGTACGCCCAGTATTGCATTTTTAGTCATCTCATAATCTGATGAACTTTCATCTGGCAACAGTGAATAAACCTCATGGGATTTTCCTGTTACTTTGTTTTGTCAGAACAGTGTCCAGCTCTCCGCCAGACATTTCAGTTGCTTTACAAGCTTTTCAAAAGTGACGGAAAATTCTGCCACATCCTCCTCATTGAACTTTGAAATGAACTGGGTGAAAGGGAGGAAGGTAGAAAGTAGGAAACATCTATCATTGGGAAATTGTTAGAAACCATTATTAAGGAAGTAATAACAGGATATTTAGAAAGTCAAAACACAATCCATCAGAGTCAGCATGGTTTTATGAAGGGTAAATCCTATTTGACGAATTTGCTCGAGTTCATCGAAGCTGTGACAAGAAAAGTTGAAAATGGGGATCCTGTAGATGTAGTATATCTGGACTTCCAGAAGACATTTGATAAAGTACCGCACAAAAGGTTAATACACAAGGTACGATTACATGGGGTTAGGGGCAATTTATTAACTTTGATAGAGGATTGGCTAACCAACAGAAAACAGAGAGTCGGGATAAATGGGTCTTTTTCTGGTTGGCAATATGTAACTAGTGGGGTACCACAGGGTTTGGTCCTTGTCCCCAGCTATTTGCAATATATATTTATGACTTGGATGCAGGGATAGAAAGTACTACAGCCAAATTTGCAGATGACACTAAAATAGCTGGGATAGTAAGTTGCAATAATTAAATAAGAAATTTACAAATTGATATGGATAGGTTAGGTGAATGATCCAAAATTTGGCAGATGGAGTTTAACGTGAATAAGTGTAAGGTTATCCATTTTGGTCGGAAGAATAGAAAGGCAAATTATTTCCGAACTGGAGAGAAACTTCAGAGTGCTTCGGTGCAGAAGGATCTGGGTGTCCTCGTGCATGAATCGCAGAAAGCTAGTTTTCAGGTACAGCAGGTGAAAAGGAAGGCGAATGGAATTTTGGTATTTCTTGCTAAAGGAATAGAATATAAAAGTAGGAAAGTGTTGCTGCAACTGTACAAGGCATTAATGAGACCGCACCTGGAGTATTGTGTATAGTTTTAGTCTCCTGACTTGAGGATAGATGTAGTTGCATTGGAGGCAGATCAGAGGAGGGTCACTAGATTGATTCCAGGGATGAGGGGTTTGTATTATGGAGAGAGATTGAGCTCTTTATGCCTTTACTCTCTAGAGTTTAGAAGAACGAGAGTCGATCGAATTGAGGTAGAGAAGATGATTAAGGGGATTGACAAAGTAGACATAGAGAAGGCGTTTCCTCTTGTGTGGCAATCTAGAATGAGAGGTCATTGTTTTAGGATAAGGGGTGGTGGATTTCAAACAGAGATGAAGAGAAATTTCTTCTCTGAAAGGGTCGTGTGTCTGTGGGATTCACTACCCGGAGTGCAATAGATGCTGGGACACTGAGTAAATTTAAGGAGGAGATAGACAGATTTTTAATTAGTAATGGGTTGAAGAGTTATGGAGAACGGGCAGGAAAGTGGAGTTGAGGCCGAGATGAGATCAGCCATGATCATATTGAATGGCGAAGCAGGCTCGAGGGGCTGAATTGCCTACTCCTGCTCCTACTTCTTATGTTATTATGTTCTTATCTGGATCTTTCCATCAAGAGCGTGTGACGTATCCATTATCTCTCTCCATGTTGTCCATTGATGTATCTGCTGTGTGACGGAGGCCATCTATGTCGGGTGAGGTGAATTATACTGTCTGCTCCATCAGCAGGGAGAAGCAGGTGAGAGATCCCGTGGCATTGTCATGACAGCTGGATTCCTGATGGTCTAGGTGTCTCTGCGGGATCCCCATGGCAACGGGGAGAGGTACAGGAACTGTTAGAACTCTCACTCCATCAATGTACAGTTGGTGCAAAAACAAGAAATGCTGGAATCACTCAGCAGGTCTGGCAGCATCTGTGGAAAGAGAAGCAGAGTTAACGTTTCGGGTCAGTGACCCTTCTTCGGAACTGACAAATATTAGAAAAGTCACAGATTATAAACAAGTGAGGTGGGGGTGGGGCAAGAGATAACAAAGGAGAAGGTGCAGATTGGACCAGGCCACATAGCTGACCAAAAGGTCACGGAGAAAAGGCAAACAATATGTTGTGTTGAAAGACAAAGCATTAGTACAGATTAGGTGTGAATACACTGAATATTGAACAGCAGCAAGTGCAAACCTGAAGAAAAACAACCTGAAAAAAACAGTGGGTAAGAAAACTGAACAAACTAAGATGAAATGAAATAAATGCAAAAAAAGATTGTAAAAAATGTAAAAAGGAATGTAAAAAAAATGAAGAAAAAATAACGAAAAGTGAAAGTAAAATGGGGGGGGGGGGGCTGTCATGCTCTGAAATTATTGAACTCAATGTTCAGTCCGGCAGGCTGTAGTGTGCCTAATCGGTAGATGAGATGCTGTTCCTCGAGCTTGCGTTGATGTTCACTGGAACACTGCAGCAATCCCAGGACAGAGAAATGAGCATGAGAGCAGGGGGGAGTGTTGAAATGGCAAGCAACTGGAAGCTCAGGGTCCTGCTTGCGGATTGAGTGGAGATGTTCCGCAAAGCGGTCACCCAGTCTGCGCTTGGTCTCCCCAATGTAGAGGAGACCACACTGTGAGCAGCGAATACAGTATACTACATTGAAAGAAGTACAAGTAAATCGCTGCTTCACCTGAAAGGAGTGTTTGGGGCCTGGGATAGTGAGGAGAGAGGAGGTAAATGGGCAGGTACATAGAACATAGAACATTACAGCGCAGTACAGGCCCTTCAGCCCTCGATGTTGCGCTGACCTGTGAAACCATCTGACCTACACTATTCCATTTTCATCCATATGTCTATCCAATGACTACTTAAATGCCCTTAAAGTTGGCGAGTCTACTACTGTTGCAGGCAGGGCGTTCCACGCCCCTACTACTCTCTGTGTAAAGAAGCTACCTCTGACATCTGTCCTATATCTATCACCCCTCAACCTAAAGCTATGTCCCCTCGTGTTTACCATCACCATCCGAGGAAAAAGGCTCTCACTATCCACCCTGTCCAGCCCTCTGATTATCTTATATGTCTCTCTTAAGTCACCTCTCCTCCCCCTTCTCTCTAACGAAAACAACCTCACGTCTCTCAGCCTTTCCTCTTAAGACCTTCCCTCCATACCAGGCAACATCCTAGTAAATCTCCTCATCACCTTTTCCAAAGCTTCCACATCCTTCCAATAATGCGGTGACCAGAACTGCACGCAATACTCCAGGTGCGGCTGCACCAGAGTTCTGTACAGCTGCAGCATGACCTCGTGGCTCCTAAACTCGATCCCTCTACTAATAAAAGCTAACACACCATATGCCTTCTTAACAGCTCTATTAACCTGGGTGGCAACTTTCAGGGATTTATGTACATGGACACCAAGATCTCTCTGCTCATCTACAATACCAAGAATCTTCCCATTAGCCCAGTATTCTGCAATCCTGTTATCCTTCCAAAGTGACTCACCTTACACTTCTCCTTATTAAACTCCATTTGACATCTCTCAGCCCAGCTCTGCAGCCTATCTATGTCCCTCTGTAACCTACAACATCCTTCGGAACTAACCACAACTCCACCGACCTTCGTGTCATCCGCAAATTTACCAACCCACCCTTCTACACCCTCATCCAGGTCATTTATAAAAATGACAAACAGCAGTGGCCCCAAAACAGATCCTTGCGGTACACCACTAGAAACTATATTCCAGGATGAACATTTACCATCAACCACCACCCTCTGTCTTCTTTCAGCTAGCCAATTTCTGATCCAAAGCACTAATTCACCTTCAATCCCATACTTCTGTATTTTCTGCAATAGCCTACCGTGGGGAACTTTATCAAACGCCTTACTGAAATACATATACACCACATCCACTGCTTTACCCTCATCCACCTGTTTGGTCACCTTGTCAAAAAACTCAATAAGGTTTGTGAGGCACGACCTACCCTTCACAAAACCGTGCTGACTATCTCTAATGTACTTATTCTTTTCAAGATGATTATAAATCCTATCTCTTATAACCTTTTCCAACATTTTACCCACAACCAAAGTAAGGCTCACAGGTCTGTAATTACCAGGGCTGTCTCTACTCCCCTTCTTGAACAAGGGGGCAACATTTGCTATCCTCCAGTCTTCCGGCACCATTCCTGTCGACAATGACGACGTAGAGATCAAGGACAAAGGCTCTGCAATCTCCTCCCTGGCTTCCCAGAGAATCCTAGGATAAATCCCATCGGGCCCAGGGGACTTATCTATTTTCGCACTTTCCAAAATTGCTAACACCTGCTCCTTGTGAACCTCAATCCCATCTAGCCTAGTAGTCTGAATCTCAGTATTCTCCTCGACAACATTTTCTTTCTCCACTGTAAATAGTGACGAAAAATATTCATTTAACACTTCCCCTATCTCCTCCGATTCCACACACAACTTCCCACTACTATCCTTGATTGGCCCAAAACGATCTCTCTTCATTCCTTTATTCCTGATGCACCTATAGAAAGCCTTAGGGTTTTCTTTGATCCTATCCGCCAATGACTTCTCGTGTCCTCTCCTTGCTCTTCTTATCTCTCCCTTTAGATCCTTCCTGGCTAGCTTGTAACTCTCAAGCGCCCTAACTGAGCCTTCAGGTCTCATCCTAACATAAGCCTTCTTCTTCCTCTTGTCAAGCTCTTCAACTTCTTTAGTAAACCACGGCTCCCTCGCTCGACAACTTCCTCCCTGCCTCACAGGTACATACTTATCAAGGACACGCAGTAGCTGCTCCTTGAATAAGCTCCACATTTCTATTGTGCCCATCCCCTGCAGTTTCCTTCCCCATCCTACGCATCCTAAATCTTGCCTAATCGCATCATAATTTCCTTTCCCCGAGCTATAATTCTTGCCCTGCGGTATATACCTGTCCCTGCCCATCGCTAAGGTAAACCTAACCGATTTGTGATCACTATCACCAAAGTGCTCACCAACTTCTAAATCTAACACCTGGCCGGGTTCAATACCCAGTACCAAATCCAATGTGGCATCGCCCCTGGTTGGCCTGTCTACATACTGTGTCAGAAAACCCTCCTGCACACACTGGACAAAAACAGACCCATCTAAAGTACCCGAACTGTAGTATTTCCAGTCAATATTTGGAAAGTTAAAGTCCCCCATAACCACGACCCTGTTACTCTCGCTCCTGACAAGAATCATCTTTGCTATCCTTTCCTCTACATCTCTGGAACTATTTGGAGGTCTATAGAAAACTCCCAACAGGGTGACCTCTCCTCTCCTGTTTCTAACCTCGGCCCATACTACCTCAGTAGACGAGTCCTCAAACGTCCTTTCTGTCGCTGTAATACTTTCCTTGATTAACAATGCCACACCCCCCCCCCCCCCCTCTTTTACCCTCTTCTCTGTTCTTACTGAAACATCTAAATCCCGGAACCTGCAACATCCATTCCTGCCCCTGCTCTACCCATGTCTCCGAAATGGCCACAACATCAGGATCCCAGGTACCAACCCATGCTGCAGCTCACCCACCTTATTCTGGATGCTCCTGGCGTTGAAGTAGACACATTTTAAACCAAGCTCTTGCTTGCCAGTGCCCTCTTGTGTCCTTATAACCTTATCTCTGCCCTCACTACTCTCAACATCCTGCACACTGGAACTACAATTTTGGTTCCCATCCCCCTGCTGAATTAGTTTAACCCCCCCCCCCCGAAGAGCACTAACAAATCTCCCTCCCAGGATATTGGTACCCCTCTGGTTCAGGTGAAGACCATCCTGTTTGTAGAGGTCCCACCGACCCCAGAAAGAGCCCCAATTATCCAGGAAACCAAAACCCTCCCTCCTACACCATCCCTGCAGCCACATGTTCAACTCCTCTCTCTCCCTATTCCTCACTTCGCTAGCACGTCGCACGGGCAACAACCCAGAGATAACAACTCTGTTTGTTCTCGCTCTAAGCTTCCACCCTAGCTCCCTGAATTTCTGCCTTAAATCCCCATCTGTCTTAATACCTATGTCGTTGGTGCCTGTGTACCACGACTTGAGGCTGCTCCCCCTCGCCCTTGAGGATCCCAAAAATACGATCCGAGACATCACGTACCCTGGCACCTGGGAGGCAACACACCAACCGTGAGTCTCTCTCGTTCCCACAAACCCTCCTATCTGTTCCCCTAACTATGGAGTCCCCAATGACTAATGCTCTGCTCCTCTTCCCCCTTCCCTTCTGAGCAACAGGGACAGACTCTGCGCCAGAGACCTGTATCCCATTGCCTTCCCCTGATAAGTCGTCTCCTCCAACAGTATCCAAAACGGTATACCTGTTGTTGAGGGAAACGGCCACAGGGGATCCCTGCACTGCCTGCTGGTTCCCTCTCCTTCCCCTGACGGTAACCCATCTACCTTCTTCTTTTACCTGAGGTGTGACGGCCTCCCGATAATTCCTCTCAATAATCCCCTCCGCCTCCCGAATGATCCGAAGTTCCTCCAGCTCCAGCTCCAGTTCCCTAACGCGGTCCTCGAGGAGCTGGAGCTGGGTGCACTTCCCGCAGATGCAGTCAGCAGGGACACTCTTGGCGACCCTTACCTCACACATTCTGCAGGAGGAACATTCAACTTCCTTAACCTACATTCCCACTATTCTAAATTCCCAAGTTTTTAACCAATCACACGATAAAACAAGAAGAGTAATAGAAAAAGCCTTACCTTACCTACACACAACCGAGTCCTTTTTTTTGGTCAGAGGAGGAGGGCGGGTGGGAGACACTACAAGAGTAGTGTCTCGGGTTCAGAAACAGCCCAAATATATAGGTTTCTACTTACCCAGCAGTCCCTGCTCCACCGAAACTCCCGATGAAATTGACTTCCCAGCTGTTCACTCCTCGCTCGCAATGCCTGTGCTCCTGGAAAAGCCAGCAGTCCCTGCTCCACCGAAACTCCCGATGAAATTGACTTCCCAGCTGTTCACTCCTCGCTCGCAATGCCTGTGCTCCTGGAAAAGCTGCACACCGAAAGCTACACCTCCTGCGATTGCAGGGGAAGGTGCCCTGGGACGGGGACGAGGTGGTGGGGGTAATGGAGGAGTGGACCAGGGTGTCGCGGAGGGAATGATCCCTTCGGAATGCTGACAGGGGAAGGGAGGGGAAGATGCGACTGGTAGTGGCATCACGCTGGAGGTGGCGAAAATGGCGGAGGATGATCCTTTGGATATGGAGGCTGGTGGGATGAAAAGTGAGGACAAGGGGAACCCTGTCACGGTTCTGGGAGGGAGGGGAAGGGGTGAGGGTAGAGGTGCGGGGAATGTGTCGGACACGGTTGAGGGCCCTGTCAACCACAGTGGGGGGAAATCCTCGGTTGAGGAAAAAGGAGGTCATATCAGAAGCACCGTCATGGAAGGTAGCATCATCAGAGCAGATGCGTCGGAGACGGAGAAACTGGGAGAATGGAATGGAGTCCTTACAGGAGGTAGGGTGTGAAGAAGTGTAGTCGAGGTAGCTGTGGGAATCAGTGGGCTTATAATGGATATTGGTAGACAACCTATCCCCAGAGATGGAGACAGAGAAGTCGAGGAAGGGAAGGGAAGTGTCAGAGATGGACCATGTAAAGGTGAGAGAAGGGTGGAAATTGGAAGCAAAGTTGATAAAGTTTTCTAGTTCGGGGCGGGAGCAGGAAACGGCACCAATACAGTCATCAATGTACCGGAAAAAGAGTTGGGGGAGGGGGCCTGAGTAGGACTGGAACAAAGAATGCTCGACATATCCCACAAAAAGACAGGCATAACTAGGACCCATGCGGGTACCCATAGCGACACCTTTTACTTGAAGGAATTGCATGGAGTTGAAGGAGAAGTTGTTCAATGTGAGAACATGTTCAGCCAGGTGGAGGAGGGTGTTGGTGGAGCTAGAAAACTTTATCAACTTTGCTTCCAATTTCCACCCTTCTCTCACCTTTACATGGTCCATCTCTGACACTTCCCTTCCCTTCCTCGACTTAGTTAGGAAAGCTTAATATAATGTTATCACTTATTGTGAGTGGAATTGAATACAAAGGTAGGGAGGGCAGTGGTGAGACATTATCTGGAATTCTGTGTTCAGTACTGGTCTCCTTATTTAAGGAAACATGTAAATGCGTTGCAAGCAGTTCAGAGAAGGTTTATTAGAATAATATGGGCGGAATGTCTTATGAGGAAAGGCTGGACAGGATAGTCTTATATCAGCTGGAGTTTCGAAGAGTAAGGGGCGACTTGATTGAAACATTTAAGATTCAGGGCGTGGGATAGAGCACGTGAGGGCGACAGAAAGAGGGAGGGAGAGATAGAGAAAGAGAGAAAGGGACAGCTGAGCTCATCGGTTGCTGAAAACCTCATCCATGCCTTTGTTACCTCGAGATTTGACTATTCTAACACACTGCTGGCTTGTTTCCCACATTCTACCCGCTGTAACATTGTGATCATCCAAAACTCTGCTGCCATCTTCTAATTTACACCAAATTCTGTTCACCGAACATCCCTGTGCTCACTGACCGACATTGGCTCTTGGTCCAGTAACACCACAATTTTAATATTCCAACCATGAGATCAAGTCCCTCCATGTACTCGTCCTTCTGATTATCCCAATCCCCTGTCCATTTCCAATATTCCTGAAACTTGTTCATCCCCCAAGTCGTGGTCCACATAGGCACCAACGACATAGGTAGGAAGAGAGATGGGGATTTAAGGCAGAAATTCAGGGAGCTAGGGTGGAAGCTTAGAGTGAGAACAACCAGAGTTGTTATCTCTGGGTTGTTGCCCGTGCCACGTGCTAGCGAAGAGAGGAATAGGGAGAGAGATGAGTTGAACACGTGGCTGCAGGGATGGTGTAGGAGGGAGGGTTTTGGTTTCCTGGATAATTGGGGCTCTTTCTGGGGTAGGTGGGACCTCTACAAACAGGATGGTCTTCACCTGAACCAGAGGGGTACCAATATCCTGGGGGGCAGATTTGTTCGTGCTCTTCGGGGGGGTTTAAACTAAATCAGCAGGGGAATGGGAACCTAAATTGTAGTTCCAGTGTACAGGCTGTTGAGAGTAGTGAGGTAGGGGATAAGGTTACAGAGGGCACTGGCAAGAGGGCACTGGCAAGCAAGAACTTGGTTTAAAATGTGTCCACTTCAACGCCAGGAGCATCCGGAATAAGGTGGGTGAGCTTGCAGCTGATGTTGTGGCCATTTCAGAGACATGGGTAGAGCAGGGGCAGGAATGGATGTTGCAGAGATGTAGAGGAAAGGATAGCGAAGATGATTCTCGAAAGGGGTGAGAGTAACAGGGTAGTTGTTATGGGGGACTTTACCTTTCCAAATATTGACTGGAAATACAATAGTTCGAGTACTTTAGATGGGTCAGTTTTTATCCAGTGTGTGCAGGAGGGTTTTCTGACACAGTATGTAGACAGGCCAATCAGGGGCGATGCCACATTGGATTTGTTTATGTTTAGTTTATGTTTAGAGATGCAGCACTGAAACAGGCCCTTCGGCCCAGCGAGTCTGTGCCGACCATCAACCACCCATTTATACTAATCCCATATTCCTATCACATCCCCACCTGTCCCTATATATTTCCCTACCACCTACCTATACTAGGGGCAATTTATAATGGCCAATTAACCTATAAGTCTTTGGCATGTGGGAGGAAACCGGAGCACCCGGAGGAAACCCACGCAGACACAGGGAGAACTTGCAAACTCCGCACAGGCAGTACCCAGAATCGAACCCGGGTCCCTGGAGCTGTGAGGCTGCGGTGCTAACCACTGCGCCACTGTGCCGCCCAATTGGTACTGGGTAATGAAACCGGCCAGGTGTTCGATTTAGATGTAGGTGAGCACTTTGGCGATAGTGATCACAATTCGGTTAGGTTTACCTTAGCGATGGGCAGGGACAGGTATATGCCGCAGGGCAAGAATTATAGCTGGGGGAAAGGAAATTATGACACGATTAGGCAAGATTTAGGATGCGTAGGATGGGGAAGGAAACTGCAGGGGTTGGGCACAAACGAAATGTGGAGCTTATTCAAGGAGCAGCTAATGCCTGTCCTTGATAAGTATGTACCTGTGAGGCAGGGAGGAAGTTGTCGAGCGAGGGAGCCGTGGTTTACTCAAGAAGTTGAAGCGCTTGTCAAGAGGAAGAGGGAGGCTTATGTTAGGATGAGACGTGAAGGCTCAGTTAGGGCGCTTGAGAGTTACAAGCTAGCCAGGAAGGATCTAAAGGGAGGGCTAAGAAGAGCAAGGAGAGGACATGAGAATCATTGGCGTTAGGATCAAAGAAAACCCTAAGGCTTTCTATAGGTATATCAATAGGTTTCAATAGGTTTCAATCTCATAATGAAGAGCTGGAACCTGTCATAGCCGCTAAGCGCATTGCACTTTTGAACTACAAGAAAGCCCCCAGCGATTTAACATCCGCAGCACTTAAAGCAGCCAGAAGTACTGCACAAAGAACAGCTAGGCGTTGCGCAAACGACTACTGGCAACACCTATGCAGTCATATTCAGCTGGCCTCAGACACCGGAAACATCAGAGGAATGTATGATGGCATGAAGAGAGCTCTTGGGCCAACCATCAAGAAGATCACCCCCCTCAAATCTAAATCGGGGGACATAATCACTGACCAACGCAAACAGATGGACCGCTGGGTTGAGCACTACCTAGAACTGTACTCCAGGGAGAATGCTGTCACTGAGACTGCCCTCAATGCAGCCCAGCCTCTACCAGTCATGGATGAGCTGGACATACAGCCAACCAAATCGGAACTCAGTGATGCCATTGATTCCCTAGCCAGCGGAAAAGCCCCTGGGAAGGACAGCATTACCCCTGAAATAATCAAGAGTGCCAAGCCTGCTATACTCTCAGCACTACATGAACTGCTATGCCTGTGCTGGGACGAGGGAGCAGTACCCCAGGACATGCGCGATGCCAACATCATCACCCTCTATAAAAACAAAGGTGACCGCGGTGACTGCAACAACTACCGTGGAATCTCCCTGCTCAGCATAGTGGGGAAAGTCTTTGCTCGAGTCGCTCTGAACAGGCTCCAGAAGCTGGCCGAGCGCGTCTACCCTGAGGCACAGTGTGGCTTTCGTGCAGAGAGATCGACTATTGACATGCTGTTCTCCCTTCGTCAGATACAGGAGAAATGCCGTGAACAACAGATGCCCCTCTACATTGCTTTCATTGATCTCACCAAAGCCTTTGACCTCGTCAGCAGACGTGGTCTCTTCAGACTACTAGAAAAGATCGGATGTCCACCAAAGCTACTAAGTATCATCACCTCATTCCATGACAATATGAAAGGCACAATTCAACATGGTGGCTCCTCATCAGAGCCCTTTCCTATCCTGAGTGGTGTGAAACAGGGCTGTGTTCTCGCACCCACACTTTTTGGGATTTTCTTCTCCCTGCTGCTTTCACATGCGTTCAAATCCTCTGAAGAAGGAATTTTCCTCCACACAAGATCAGGGGGCAGGTTGTTCAACCTTGCCCGTCTAAGAGCGAAGTCCAAAGTACGGAAAGTCCTCATCAGAGAACTCCTCTTTGCTGACGATGCTGCTTTAACATCTCACACTGAAGAATGCCTGCAGAGTCTCATCGACAGGTTTGCGTCTGCCTGCAATGAATTTGGCCTAACCATCAGCCTCAAGAAAACGAACATCATGGGGCAGGATGTCAGAAATGCTCCATCCATCAATATTGGCGACCACGCTCTGGAAGTGGTTCAAGAGTTCACCTACCTAGGCTCAACTATCACCAGTAACCTGTCTCTAGATGCAGAAATCAACAAGCGCATGGGTAAGGCTTCCACTGCTATGTTCAGACTGGCCAAGAGAGTGTGGGAAAATGGCGCACTGACACGGAACACAAAAGTCCGAGTGTATCAGGCCTGTGTCCTCAGTACCTTGCTCTACGGCAGCGAGGCCTGGACAACGTATGCCAGCCAAGAGCGACGTCTCAATTCATTCCATCTTCGCTGCCTTCGGAGAATACTTGGCATCAGGTGGCAGGACTATATCTCCAACACAGAAGTCCTTGAAGCGGCCAACATCCCCAGCTTATACACACTACTGAGTCAGCGGCGCTTGAGATGGCTTGGCCATGTGAGCCGCATAGAAGATGGCAGGATCCCCAAAGACACATTGTACAGCGAGCTCGCCACTGGTATCAGACCCACCGGCCGTCCATGTCTCCGTTATAAAGACGTCTGCAAACGCGACATGAAATCGTGTGACATTGATCACAAGTCGTGGGAGTCAGTTGCCAGCATTCGCCAGAGCTGGCGGGCAGCCATAAAGACAGGGCTAAATTGTGGCGAGTCGAAGAGACTTAGTAGTTGGCAGGAAAAAAGACAGAGGCGCAAGGGGAGAGCCAACTGTGCAACAGCCCCAACAAACAAATTTCTCTGCAGCACCTGTGGAAGAGCCTGTCACTCCAGAATTGGCCTTTATAGCCACTCCAGGCGCTGCTTCACAAACCACTGACCACCTCCAGGCGCGTATCCATTGTCTCTCGAGATAAGGAGGCCCAAAAGAAAAGAAAAAAAAAGAAGAAATCAGGAATAAAAGAATGATAAGAGTTAGAACAGGGCCAATCAAGGATAGTAGTGGGAAGTTGTGTGCGGAATCAGAGGAGATAGGGGAAGCGTTAAATGAATATTTTTCGTCAGCATTTACAGTAGAGAAAGAAAATGTTGCCGAGGCGATTACTGAGATACAGCCTACTAGGCTAGATGGGATTGAGATTCACAAGGAGGAGGTGTTAGCAATTTTGGAAAGAGTGAAAATAGATAAGTCCCCTGGGCCAGATGGGATTTATCCTAGCATTCTCTGGGAAGCCAGGGAGGAGATTGCAGAGCCGTTGTTGTTGATCTTTATGTCGTCATTGTCGACAGGAGTAGTGCCGGAAGACTGGAGGATAGCAAATGTTGTCCCCTTGTTCAAGAAGGGGAGT
Organism: Heterodontus francisci; assembly: GCF_036365525.1. NCBI lineage: Eukaryota > Metazoa > Chordata > Chondrichthyes > Heterodontiformes > Heterodontidae > Heterodontus > Heterodontus francisci. The sequence continues at coordinate 85,646 of NW_027140569.1, forward strand.
GGAGACAGCCCTGGTAATTATAGACCTGTGAGCCTTACTTCGGTTGTGGGTAAAATGTTGGAAAAGGTTATAAGAGATAGGATTTCTTATCATCTTGAAAAGAATAAGTTCCTTTGCGATAGTCAGCACGGTTTTGTGAAAGGTAGGTCGTGCCTCACAAACCTTATTGAGTTTTTTGACAAGGTGACCAAACAGGTGGATGAGGGAAAAGCAGTGGATGTGGTGTATATGGATTTCAGTAAGGCGTTTGATAAGGTTCCCCACGGTAGGCGATTGCAGAAAATACAGAAGTATGGGATTGAAGGTGAATTAGTGCTTTGGATCAGAAATTGGCTAGCTGAAAGAAGACAGACGGTCGTGGTTGATGGCAAATGTTCATCCTGGAGTTTAGTTACTAGTGGTGTACCGCAAGGTTCTGTTTTGGGGCCACTGCTGTTTGTCATTTTTATAAATGACCTGGATGAGGGTGTAGAAGGGTGGGTTACTAAATTTGCGGATGACACGAAGGTCGGTGGAGTTGTGGATAGTGTCGAAGGGTGTTGTAGGGTACAGAGGGACATAGATAGGCTGCAGAGCTGGGCTGAGAGATGGCAAATGGAGTTTAATGCGGAGAAGTGTGAGGTGATTCACTTTGGAAGGTGTAACAGCAATGCAGAGTACTGGGCTAATGGGAAGATTCTTGGTAGTGTATATGAGCAGAGAGATCTTGGTGTCCAGGTACATAAATCCCTGAAAGTTGCTACCCAGGTTAATAGGGCTGTTAAGAAGGCATATGGTGTGTTAGCTTTTATTAGTAGGGGGATCGAGTTTCGGAGCCACGAGGTCATGATGCAGCTGTACAAAACTCTGGTGAGGCCGTACCTTGAGTATTGTTTGCAGTTCTGGTCACCGCATTATAGGAAGGATGTGGAAGCTTTAGAAAGGGTGCAGAGGAGATTTACTAGGATGTTGCCTGGTACGGAGGGAAGGTCTTACGAGGAAAGGCTGAGGGACTTGGGGTTGTTTTCGTTAGAGAGAAGGAGGAGGAGAGGTGACTTAATAGAGACATACAAGATAATCAGAGGGTTAGATAGGGTGGATAGTGAGAGTCTTTTTCCTAGGATGATGATGGCAAACACGAGGGGACATAGCTTTAAGTTGAGGGGTGAAAGATATAGGACAGATGTCAGAGGTAGTTTCTTTACACAGAGTGTAGTAGGGGCGTGGAACGCCCTGCCTGCAACAGTAGTAGACTCGCCAACTTTAAGGGCATTTAAGTGGTCATTGGATAGACATATGGATGAAAATGGAATAGTGTCGGTCAGATGGTTGGCGCAACATCGAGGGCCGATTGGCCTGTACTGCGCTGTAATGTTCTAATTCTAATTCTAATTTTAATCTTAAAGTCTTTTGCGAATTCCCTTTTTAAAGGTGGGTTTCTTTCCCTCTGTCTCTATCCCTGACCACACATTTCATCTCTTCATCTTCCACCCTGCAAAATCATATTATATGGAAGGCAGGAACTCTGTTGCCACTCCTACACCACTGTAAGATCTGATCTCGGGTCACAGATTAACAGAAAGGAAGTCGAAGGGTCACAAGCAAATTATTACAGGGAAACCATTGGAAAAAATTCGGAGGGACAGGAGTAATCTCCACGTGGAGAGGCAGGGATTAATCAGGAATAGTCAGCATGGCTTTGTCAAGGGGAGTTCGTGTCTAACTAAATTGATTGATTATTTTCGAGGCGGTGACTAGGGGTGTAAAGGAGGGTAAAGCAGTAGTCTATATGGACTTCAGTAAGGCTTTTGATGGGGTCCCGCATGGGAGATTTGTTAAGAAGGTAAGAGCCCATGGGATCCAGGGCAACTTGGCAAATTGGATCCAAAATTGGCTTAGCGGTGGGAGGCAGAGGGTGATGGTCAAGGGTTATTTTTGCAAGTGGAAGCCTGTGACCCGTGGTGTACTGCAGGGATCGGTGCTGGGACTCTTGCTGTTTGTAGTGTACATTAATGATTTCGACGTGAATATATGAGGACTGATCAGTAAGTTCGCAGCTGACACGAAAATTGGTGGTGTTGTAAATAGTGAGGAGGAAAGCCTTAGATTACAGGATGATATAGATGGGCTGGTAAGATGGGCAGAGGAGGGGCAAATGGAATTTAATCCTGAGAAGTGTGAGGTGATGCATTTTGGGAGGGCGAATAAGGCAAGGAAATATACAATGGATGGTAGGACCCCAGGAAGTACTGAAGGTCAGAGGGACCTAGGTGTACTTGTCCATTGATCACTGAAGGCAGCAGCACAGGTAGACAATGAGGACAGGAAGACGTATGGGACACTTGCCTTTATTAGCCGAGGCGTAGAACATAAGAGTAGGGAGGTTATGATGGAGCATAAAACTCCACTTAGGCCACAACTGGAGGACTGTGTATAGTTCTGGTTGCCGCACTATCAAAAGGATGTGATTGCAATGGAGAGGGTGCAGAATAGATTCACCAGGATGTTGCCTGGGCTGGAGCATTTCAGCTATGAAGAGCGACAGAAAAGGCTAGGGTTGTTTTCCTTAGAGCAGAAAAGGATGAGGGGTATCATGATTGAGCTATACAAAATAACGAGGGGCATTGATAGGTTAGATATGAAGAATCTTTTTTCCCTGAGCGGACGGGTCAATAACCAGGGGGAATCGATTTAAGGTCAGGGGCAGGAGGTTTAGAAGGGATTTGAGGAAAATAATTTTCACCCAGAGGGTGGTTGGAATCTGGAAGGCACTGCCTTAAGAGATGGTCCGGGCAGGAACCCTCACAGCATTTCAGAAGTATTTAGATGAGCCCTTGAATCGCCATGGCAAACAAGGCGACTTGTCAAGTGCTGGGAATTGGGATTAGAATAGTTCAGTGCTTGATGGCCGGCACAGACACAGTGGGCTGAAGGTCCTGTTTCTGTGCTCTATATCTCTATAATTCTATGCTCTTTGAGGAGTAACAGTTCAAATAGAGCACAACATCAGAAGAGACATTGTGTACATAGGACCTGTGGCAGGTGAGAACGGCTTTCAGCTATGGATCAGATGTTGGAAGCTATTATTAAAGACGTTAGAAAGACGTTAAAGCACGTCGAAAAAATCAAGGTGATCAGGGAGAGTCAACATGGTTTTGTGAAAGGGAAATCATGTTTAACCAATATACTGGAGTTCTTTGAAGTAGTAACATGTACTGTGGATAAAGGGGAACTGGTGGATTTACAGTACTTAGATTTACAGACCACATCAAACGTCATTGTGGAAAATAAAAGCTCATCGTGTAGGGGGTAACATAATTGGCATGGATAGAGGATAGGCTAGCTAACAGGAAACAGAGTAGGCATAAATGGGTTATTTTCTCGTTGGCAAGCTGCAACGAGTGGTGTGCCACCGCGATCAGTGCTGGGGCCTCAACTTTTTACAATTGATATAAATGATTTTGATGAATGGACCGAAGGTATGCTTGCGAAATTTGCTAATGACTCCAAGATTGGTAAGAAGATAAGTTCTCAAGAGGACATAAGGAGGTTACAAAGGGATATAGATAGGTTAAATGAGTGGTCAAAGAACTGGCAAATGGAGTATAATGTGAGAAAAGGTCAAACTGTCCATTTTGGCTGGAGGACCCGACTGTTACCTCGAGACTTAACTATTCCAACACACTCCTGGCTGCTCTCCCACATTCTATTCTCTGTAAACTTGTGGTCATTCAAAACTCTGCTGTCACCTTCTAATTTACACTAAATTCTGTTCACCCAACATTAGGGATTAGGGAACCATGGATGACAGGTGAAATTGTGAGACTAGCTAAGAGGAAAAAGGAAGCATACATAAGGTGTAGGCGGCTGATGAAAGACGAAGCTTTGAAAGAATATCGGGAATGTAGGACCAATCTGAAACGAGGAAACAAGAGGGCTAAAAGGGGTCATGAAATATATTTAGCAAACAGGGTTAAGGAAAATCCCAAAGCCTTTTATTCATATATAAGGAGAAAGAGGGTAACTAGAGAAAGGATTGGCCCACTAAAGGACAAAGGAGGAATGTTATGCTTGGACTCAGCGAAAATGGGTGAGATTCTAAACGAGTACTTTGCATCGGTATTCACCGAGGAGAGGGACATGACGGATGTTGAGGTTAGGAACAGATGTTTGATTACTCTCGGTCAAGTCGGCATAAGGAGGGAGGAAGTGTTGGGTATTCTAAAAGGCATTAAGGTGGACAAGTCCCCAGGTCCGGATGGGATCTATCCCAGGTTACTGAGGGAAGCGAGAGAGGAAATAGCTGGGGCCTTAACAGATATCTTTGCAGCATCCTTAAACACGGGTGAGGTCCCGGATGACTGGAGAATTGCTAATGTTGTCCCCTTGTTTAAGAAGGATAGCAGGGATAATCCAGGTAATTATAGACCGGTGAGCCTGACGTCAGTGGTAGGGAAGCTGCTGGAGAAGATACTGAGGGATAGGATCTATTCCCATTTGGAAGAAAATGGGCTTATCAGTGATAGGCAACATGGTTTTGTGCAGGGAAGGTCATGTCTTACCAACTTAATAGAATTATTTGAGGAAGTGACAAAGTTGATTGATGAGGGAAGGGCTGTCGATGTCATATACATGGACTTCAGTAAGGCGTTTGATAAGGTTCCCCATGGCAGGCTGATGGAGAAAGTGAAGGCGCATGGGGTCCAAGGTGTACTAGCTAGATGGATAAAGAACTGGCTGGGCAACAGGAGACAGAGAGTAGCAGTAGAGGGGAGTTTCTCAAAATGGAGACGTGTGACCAGTGGTGTTCCACAGGGATCCGTGCTGGGACCACTGTTGTTTGTGATATACATTAATGATTTGGAGGAAAGTATAGGTGGACTGATTAGCAAGTTTGCAGACGACACTAAGATTGGTGGAGTAGCAGATAGTGAAGGGGACTGTCAGAGAATACAGCAGAATATAGATAGATTGGAGAGTTGGGCAGAGAAATGGCAGATGGAGTTCAATCAGGGAAAATGCGAGGTGATGCATTTTGGAAGATCCAATTCAAGAGTGAACTATACAGTAAATGGAAAAGTCCTGGGGAAAATTGATGGCCAGAGAGATTTGGGTGTTCATATCCACTGTTCCCTGAAGGTGGCAACGCAGGTAAATAGAGTGGTCAAGAAGGCATACGGCATGCTTTCCTTCATCGGACGGGGTATTGAGTACAAGAGTTGGCATGTCATGTTACAGTTGTATAGGACTTTGGTTCGGCCACATTTGGAATACTGCGTGCAGTTCTGGTCGCCACATTACCAAAAGGATGTGGATGCTTTGGAGAGGGTGCAGAGGAGGTTGACCAGGATGTTGCCTGGTATGGAGGGCACTAGCTATGAAGAGAGATTGAGTAGATTAGGATTATTTTCATTAGAAACACGGAGGTTGAGGGGGGACCTGATTGAGGTGTACAAAATCATGAGAGGTATAGACAGGGTGGATAGCAAGAAGCTTTTTCCCAGAGTGGGGAATTCAATTACTAGAGGACACGAGTTCAAAGTGAAAGGGGAAAAGTTTAGGGGGGATATGCGTGGAACGTTCTTTACGCAGAGGGTGGTAGGTGCCTGGAATGCGTTGCCAGCGGAGGTGGTAGATGCGGGCACGATGGCGTATTTTAAGATGTATCTAGACAGATACATGAATGGGCAGGAAGAAAAGAGATACAGACCCTTAGAAAATAGGCGACATGTTTAGATAGAGGATCTGGATCGGCGCCGGCTTGGAGGGCCGAAGGGCCTGTTCCTGTGCTGTAATTTTCTTTGTTCTTTGTTCTATCCCTGTGCTCACTGATCTACATTGGCTCTTGGTCCAGTAACACCTCAAGTTTAATATTCTCACTCGTATGATCAATTCCCTCATGTCCTCACCCCTCTGATTATCCCAATCCCCTGTTCATTTCCAATATTCCTGAAGCTTGTTCATCTTAAAGTATTTTTCTAATTTCCTTTTTGAAGTGAGTTTATTTCCCTCTGTCGCTATCCCTGACCACAAATTTCATCTCTCCAGCTCCACTGGTGCTGTGGAAGTTTGGATCCATAAAATGGTGTGAGCTGCACTGCCGGTCACATCCAGTACATTCTACAGGACACACAGGCTGGCCGGGGTGCTGGAGTGGGTGCAATGTGTGTGTGCCTGTCGAGTGAGGAAGGTCTGAATATGGTGTCAGTCAGCCATTCCGGCAGCTTTGATGTACGACTTTGAAACTTGGTCTTTGCATGTCCACTGACCGTCTGTGTCAGTCACTCTCAGCTGAACATACATTCAGCAGCACGAGGAACCCCCTCTAGTGTTATTTAAATAGACCGGGTATCCATCATACAGGTGTAAGGCTTTTTACTGACTTCTGCCATTGTAAATTTAGTGGAGGTGCTGTGGATGGTTTTCCGGAGGTTGTGTTGTGAGCTGCTGCAGACATTCAGGGAGGACAGAGGATTTGTTGACCCAACTCTCGACAAGTTATAGGGACTGTAGTTACAGTGTCTCTGGGTCTGTAACATGACCAACAAATGGAGCAGAGGCTTCAGAGAGGGGAAGCTGTGCAAAGAGGGCGGAGGAGGGGGCTCTGCCCTACCCACCCCGGGTTTTCCAAGAGCAAAAAGAGCAGTGATCCAAATAACGAGCCCTGGAAAACACCCCTGTATACTCCCATTGAGTCTGAACAACAACCTTTCACCACTTCTCTCTGTTTACTGTTCCTTAGCCAATGTTATATCCACACAGTCACTGTCCCTTTAATCCTTAGGGTTCGGTTTTCCTAACCTGTCTATTGAATGTGATTTGATCAAACACCTTTTGAAAGTCCATATATATAACTTCAATCACACCACCCTCATGAACCCTCTCCATTGTTTTATCAAAGAACTCCATCAAGTTTACCTCACCACCACCTCTCTCCACTCCTCCACTGTTGTTAAATTATCAGACTGCTTATCCGACATCCAGTACTGGATGAGCAGAAATTTCCTCCAATTAAATATTGGGAAGACTGAAGCCCTTGTTTTCACTCCCCACTCCAACTCTGTTCCCTTGCTATTGATTCCATCCCTCTCCCTGTATCAGTCTGAGATTCAGACAGTTTGTTTGCAGCCTTAGTATCACACTTTAACCTCATTTTCAGGATATCATTACAACCGCCTACTTCCACCTCAGTAACAGCGCCCGACTTCACCCCTGTCTCAGCCCATCTGCTGCTGAAATTCATTCATGCCTTCCTTATCCCTAGAAATGACTACTCTAACACACTTTTCTCTGATTTCCCACCTGCTACTCTCTGTAAACTTAATGTCCTCCAGAACTCTGCTGCCATGTCCTAAATCGTGCCACGTCCCGTGCACATATCACTGACCGACTTTGACTCCTGATCAAGTAATCTCTTTATTTAAATTCTCAACTTATTTTTCCTCCATGACCTCGCCCCCGTCCTGTATATATCTGTGCTCCTCTAATTCCGGCCTCTTGTGCATCCCTGATTTTAACTGTTCCACCATTGGTGACCACACCTTCAGTTACCTCAGCTCCAAGCTCTGGAATACCCTCCTTACACCTCTCCGCCTCTCCATCCCGCCACCTCTCCACCACCCTTTCCTCTTTTAAGACACCTATTAAAACCTACATCTTTGACCACGCTTTTGGTCCTCTGACCTAATAATTTCTTATATCTCTCGGTGTCATGTTTTGTTTTATAAGGAAGCATCATGGGATGTTTTATTACATTAAAGACACTATATAAAATAAGTTGTTGTTGTCGTTTGACATACATGATTTTGAATTCGCATTTGCGTGCTGCTTCTCAAATGTTATCCCTTTTATGAGTAAGGAATACTTATATCCTGCTTGTGACCATTAGAAATTTCCAACCACCGACATTACACTGACTGGTCATTAATACAGGTTTTACCCCATCTCTCCTTTTTTAAACAGGGAGTAACATTTACAACCCTCCAGTTCTCTGTTATCACTCCCATAGCCAAGGACGATTGAAAGATTCTGTCCAGGGCCTCTGTTATTTCCACATTTCCTTTCCTCAGTAGCCTCATACATCCCATACAGACCAGGTAAATGTTCTACTTCTTTGAGGCACAAAAAGTGTTTGGATGGAAAGTGGTTAACAGAACCTGTTTGTTCAGTGACTGTAGTTAATGTCAGTCTCCATGGACCCTAATTGTGTCACTGGAGGTTTTCCATCTTCTATTAATAAGGGATTCCTTTCAAGGGATTGTGCCAGTGGATTATCAGCTTCATCACTTACAGGCATCAGCTGCACCAGAGAGAGGGAGAGGATAGATCGGAACCTGAGAACAATAGATTGGAATGTTACAACAATGGGTCAGAATCTGAGAACAGTGGATTGGAATGTTACAAAAGTGGGCAGAGGATTATCATGGCCTCTTTTCATACTTTATACAGACGATTCGCTGTCTTTAACATCCCGGATCTATTACACACTGTTGAATATACAACATATTTACTATCCCATCCTTGCTATTGTTGGTGTCCCTGGTAAGTTTGTCAATACAGCTATTAATATTATAAACCATATTTAACTGCAATAATGTTCCTGGAATTTACTCTGCCCTCCTTACTGCTGTTGTTAGTCCTGTTGAATCTCTGTCTCCAGCTATTAGCTCCACAACCATTGCTAATAGTATTATAGTTCTTGTAATTTATTCTCATCTTTCCTGCTGTTACTGCCCTGGTAAGTCTTCATTTCCACAAATACGATCTGTAAACCCTGGTTCACTGAAATACTGTTCAAGTAATTTTTTTTTCTCTGAATCCCGAAACCAGTGTTATTGGTCTCCATAAGAAATCCTGTCCCCGATCTGTGAACTACATACTCCAAGTCCAATGTCTGAGACTGAACCAGACTGTTTGCAACCTCTGTGTTCTATTTAAACCTGAGCTGTGTTCATCTCCATATTCTCTCCTTCACAAACCCTGCCTACTACCACCTCTGTAATATCACCCATCTCCACCTCTGCCTCAGCCCATCTGCTGCACTAACCCTCATCTGTGCCTTTGCATAGTGTCAGTGGGAGTATCACATCACTCCCGGCACTAATAGGGATCAGCGGCTCTGGAGAGAGGAAGAGGATAGATTAGAATCAGAGAACAATAGATTGGAATGTTACAACAATGGGCAGGAGTTTCATCTGGGAGTTTAACTTTCTTTCTGCAGATTATGATCAGTTCTCATTAAACAGTCTGATCTATTCCGCACTGAGGAATATTCAATACATTTACTACCCCTTCCTGGCTATTATTGGTGTCCCTAGTAAGTCTCTGTATCTAACTATTAATTCGATAAACCATGTTTAACTGCATTTCCATTCTTGTCATTTCCTCTGCCCTCCTTGCTGCTGTTGTTATTCCTGGCAAATATATGTCTCCAGGTATTAGCTCTATAAACCATTGCCAAGTGCATTAGAGTGCATGTAATTTACTCTCCGATCTTTGCTGCTGTTGCTGTCCCTGGAAAGTCTGTATTTCCCGCTATGACATCTGTAAAATTTGTTTCACTGAAATAATGTTCTTGCTACTTAAATTTGGGAACAGTGGAGTTTTCATTGGTCTCTATAAGAAATTCCATCCACTATCCATGAACCATGATCTCCTCATTGCCAAATATCTGAGGCTGAACCAGACAGTTTGTAACCTCTGTGTTCTATTTAAATCTGAGCTGAGTTCATCTCCATATTCTCACCAACCCTGCCGACTATCACCTCTGTACTAACACACATCTCCACCTCTGCCTCAGCCCATCTGCTGCATAAACACTCATCAGTGCCTTTGTTAAATACACACTTGACTATTCCAATTCTATTCTGGTCACCCTCCCAGTTATAAACCTGAATAATCCACAGCCCATCCATAACTATGCTGCCTGTATTCTAACTCACACCAAATCCCGATCACCCATCACCCTTGTGCTCACTGATCTACATTAGCTCCCGGTCTGGCAGCACCTTAATTTTAATATTCTCATTATTGTGCTTGGATCTCTCCATGGCCTCACCCCTCCAATTAATCCCATTCCCCTCTCCATTCCCATATTCCTACAACTCTTTTGCCTGAAAGTATTTTCTTCAATTACCTTTTAAAAGTAACTGTTTGAAAAGGCACTGTTTGAAAATTAGGGGTCGCCCTTTTCAGACAGAGATGAGGAGACTTTTCTTTTCCTCAGATGATTGTGTGATTTTGGAAATCTCTGCCTTAGAAGGTGGTGGAGGGGGGGGGGGGGGGGGGGGTCATTGTATATTTTTAACGCAGAGGGAGATAGATTTTTGTTAGGCAAGAGAATCCAAGTTTATCGGGGGTAGATGGGGGTGCGGAATTCGAAATGCAAACAGATCAGCCATGATCTTATTAGATGGTGGAGCAGGCTTGACGGGCTGAATGGCCTACTTCTGCCCCTAATTCATATGATCCTATAGTCGTTTTCTCTGTTTATCTACTCTGGCAATGATTTTCAGCTCTACAGCGCCACTGGGCCTAACGCCATGTAAGTTTGGATCCATAAAATAACACGAGCTGCTCTGCCAGTCACTTCAAGTGTTCCATGCTGGAGAGGGCTCGAGCCCCCGTTCACCAAGCATGTGCTGGCAGCGTGAGGAGGGGTCTTTATATATCTTCTGTCAGCCATTCCAGCAGCTGTGATGTACGTCTTTGAAACTTGGACTGTCCACGGAACGCCTGTGCTGGTCACTCTCAGCTGACCCTACATTCAGCAGCACGAGGAAGCCCCTCTCGTGTTATTTAAAAAGGACCAGGCATTCAACTTACAGGTGAGGGGTTTTTGGCTTCTGCTATTGTAATGTTAGTGGAGGTGCTGTGGATGGTTCTCTGGAGGTTGTGTTGTGTGCTGCTGCCGACATTCAGGGAGGACAGAGGATCTGGTGATGTAAATTTGGACAAGGTATGGGGAATGTAGTTACAGTGTCTCTGGGTCTGTAACAAATGGAGCAGAGGCTGCATAGAGGGCAAGCTCTGTAAAGTGGGAGGAAGAGGGGGCTCTGCCCTACGCACCTCCGGTTTTCCGAGAACACTTTTGCTACCTACACCTAACCCAGGAGCAGTGTGTGAGGTGACTCTGATTCAATAAGGAGGTGGTCACAGAGTTGTGTCACCTCCTGTAACACGACCTGGAGCCTCACACCAGGGTGAGGACGGAGCTGTCAGTGGCTGTTAAGGTCACAGTTTCATTGAACTTCTATGTATCCGGATCTTTCCAGGCAGGAGCAGGAGAAGTATCCAACATCGAGTCACAGAGACTGATAGAGCCATTTACGACATAGAAAGAGTCCATTCATCCCATCATGTACATGCTGGCTCTCCATGGAGCAATCCATTCAGTCCCACTCGCCCGCTCAATCCCTGGAGCAAATTCATTTCATTCAGGTGCCCACCAGCTTTCATTTGAAATCACTGATTGTCTCTGCTTCCAACACACTTGTGGGCAGTGAGTTCCAGATCATTAACACACGCTGCATAAAGAAAAATGTTCTTCCTCATATTCCTCCTGCATCTCTTGTCCAAAACATTCAATCCGTGCTCCTAGTCTTTCTTCCATCAGTTAATGGGAACACTTTTTCATTGTCTAAATTATCCAGACCTGTCATAATCTTGTAACCTAACCTTGGAACTAAAATCCACCATCCCTGGAACCATCCTGTTAAATCTCTTCAGCACCATTTCAAAGACCTTCACAATCTTTCTGAAGTGTGATGACCAGAATTGGACAAACTAGTCCAGCTGAGACCTAACCAGAGATTTTTAAACATTCATCATAACTTCTCTGCTTTTGAACTCGATACCTCTCTTTATGAAATATAAGATTATATGTATTTTACTAACCAATCTCTCAATATGTCCTGTCACCTTTAAAGATGGATATACATGCACCCACAGGTCTCTCTGTTCCTGCACACTGTTTAGAACTGTGTTATTAAGTCTATATTGCCTTCCTATCCTCTCTGTCAAAATGCCTCACCTCACACTTGTCTCACACCTTCATCTGCCACTTGTCTGCTCAATCTACTTAGTATCTATGTCCTGTCGCAGGTGGTTCTGAACATACTCACTGTTTGTCACAGCTCCAGGTTTGGTATCAGAGGCGGATTTTGAAATTCTACTCTGTATTCCAAGCTCCAAGTCATTTATACACAGCAAAAATAAACAGTGGCCCGAGCACTGACCCTGGGGGAACACTCACTGTCAAACATCTTGCAGTCTGAAAAACTGCCATTTACTATGATACACTCTTATCTCTATGTAAACCTTTGTTTTTATCCAACTGGACACTGACCCTCCCATTCCATTTGACTCAATGTTGGTAATTAACCTTTTCTGTGGCACTTTATCAAACACATTGTTCAAACCAATCTAGACAACATCCATCACATTCCCTTCATCAACCTTCTCTGTTACATCATCAAAAGTGCAATTAGATTAGTCAAGCATGACTTTCCTTTTGTAAATCTATGCCGGCTATCCTGAATTAACTCAAACCTCTCAACATGCCTGCTGTTTTTTCCCTGATTATTGTTCTAAAACTTTTCCCACCACTGATGTTGGACTAACTGGCCTGTAGTTGTGAGGACTGTGTGTTGTCCATTGATGTATCCGCTACGTGAGAGAGGCCATCTATGTCGGGTGAAGTTAATACATAATTTTCTCCCTCAGCGGGGAGAAGCACGATAAGGGTATCCCTGGCTTTGTCAGGAGAGCCACATTCCTGATGGTCGAGTTGTCTCGACGGTGTCCCCATGTCAACGGGGAGAGGTACAGGAACTGACTAAAATCTCACTCCATTAATGTACAGTTGATGTGTGAGCATGCCCAGTACATCATGTTGGTGAATGTCCCACTATTCTGGCAGCAGCCACAATAACTTCATTCTGAAGCAGTCAGCCAGTCCCAACACATCGGCCTCCCATGCAGAACCAGAATGTGGCTCCACGGAGACAGATGTAACCACCCCGCCCTCTCCAGACACAGCTCATGTTTCTACAACCCCAAACTTCCTCCCACCGCCAACCAACCTCACAAAATTAATATGTGTATAACGTGAACAATGAAGTCACCAGGAACAAGGTGGAACAGACCACCAGTGTGATGAAGCAATGCTTCCACTGTCCGAACCGTGTGAGGTTGGTTGGCTGCTACCAGGATAGTGGACATTCACCAACATGATGTACTGGGCATGCTCACACACCAAGTGTACATTAATGGAGTGAGATTTTATTCAGTTCCTGTACCTTTCCCCGTTGACATGGGGACACCGTAGAGACACCTCGACCATCAGGAATGTGGCTCTCCTGACAAAGCCACGGGACCTCTTATCCTGCTTCTCCCCGCTGAGGGAGTAAATGATGTATTACCTTCACCCGACATAGATGGCCTCTCTCACCTTGTGGATACATCAATGGACAACACACAGTCCTCACAACTACAGGCCAGTTAGTCCAACATCAGTGGTGGGAAAAGATTTAGAACAATAATCAGGGGGAGCCCTCCAGTACACAATGGAGCAGGTGTCCAAGTTCATGGTGTTCTGCTGCACCCTTCATATCATCACCATCATGAGCACACAGGCATTGGCACCAGGAATCCGGAGGAAAACTCAGGAGGAGGAGCAGGAGGCAGGGAGAATATTTCCTGGATGCCTTTGACCCAGAAAGACCGTCAGAGAGTTTCTGCTTATATTCTGTTTCCCATAGGACAACTTCCCTTCCCCACCATGGATCCCCCATTCTCCACCATTACACCCATCTGAGACGCCCCATCACAGTGTCCCCGTGGTCACCATCCTGCAATAAAAAACACCAACAACAATCTTTTCATTAACATCTTTATCCAACAGCACATCCAATTATACAAACTAAACTGAACTATTCACCCTTGTGTATTCCCTTAGTGCCTGTCTTGTGGGTTCCCTCGACTTGCCTAGTGCTCCGATACAGTGTTTCTCCAGTGACTGCAGCATGGCTGGTGGAAGTCTGCTGACTTTCACTGGGGAGACTGCAGATGGCCTTGCAGGACGTCCTCGAGCAGCTCTGTGACTTGAGGACTTGGAATCTGACTGCACCACCTCGACATGGGCAGCAGCAGTCCGGGCTGGCTGATGGGTAACAGCAAGCACACTGGTGGAGTGACAGTGAATGGAGAACAAATACTGTCATCCTGAGAGAAGACAACAGGTTCCTGCTCCACGGAGACACTGTCATTCCCACGGGGCGACACCGCAGCAATCCTAGTAATCTACTGGATCACAGGTTGCAGGACTGCTGTGAGATCCTGCAAACCCCTTTGAACACTGTGATCCACAGCCATGATGGCAGCAGTCTGATCCTGCATGGCAGTAAGCATGGATCTCATGACCTCAGTCTGAGCTTCCACTGCAGCATTGAAACGTCATATAATTCTGGTCTCTTGAACATCCCGAGTTTAATTACTCTACCATTGGCGGCCGTGCCTTCAGCTGCCGAGGCCCTAAGCTCTTCAAGAGAAGAGCAGAACTTCTTCAAGGTAGGCATTCCTGGAAGAGAAGTGACAGTGAATTAAATACTAAAATGAAAGCAAAATACTGCGGCTGCTGGAACTCTGCAATGAGAACAGAAATTGTCATAAATAGTCAGCAGGTCTGGCACCATCTGTGTAGAGAGAAACAGAGTTTACGTTTCAGCTCTGCCTTACATACCTCGTGTTTTCCAAGAGAAAAAAGAGCAGTGGTCCGAATACCGAGCCCTAGGGAACACCACTGTCTACTGTCATTGAGTCTGAACAACAACCTTTTACCACTTCTCTCTGTTTACTGTTCCTTAGTCAATGTTATAGCCACACTGTCACTGTCCCTTTAATCCATAGGGTTCAGTTTTCCTAACCATTCATCAGAACTGGTAAAGGTTAGAAATGTAACAATCTGTCATTTAAACTCTCCCCTTTCCGTCCCATCACAATCCTTCCTTCGTGTTCTTCTTCCCCCTTCCCCTCTTTCACTTGCTCAAAGACTGTTACATTTCGAACGTTTACCTGTTCAATTGACTATTTCCTATCATATGCCAATGACATTGTATTTCTGCCTTTACTTATTCAGAACTCTCTTAAAATTCCGCTTCCCCCGTCCCGCCCCGCCCCGCAACTCTTAGTGATGGCACACACACGTTTGATCGAGTGTAAACTCTCTCTGTCTCCAAATCCATTTGGGCAGGAATATTAAAAACCAAGAATGTTATCTGAATGGTGATGGATTGAAGAAATCTGAGATGCAGAGGGATATGCATATCCTGGTGCATGAATTGTATAAGGTTAGTCTGCAGGTTCAGCAAGTAATTAGGAAAGCTAATGGAATGTTATCATTTATTGCGAGCGGAATAGGACACAAAATTAGAGTGTTTATATTTCAGTTATACAGAGACCTCATCTGGAGTACTGTGTAAAGTATTGGTCTCCTTATTTAAGAAAGGATGTAAATGGGTTGGAAGCAGTTCAGAGAAGGCTTACTGGACGAATACCTAGAATGGGCGGGTTACCTTATGTTGAAAAGTTGGCCAGGCTCCTCTTATATCAGCTGGAGTTTACAAAAGTAAGAGGCGACAGGATTGAAGAATATAAGACTCTGAGTGTGGGACAGAGCAAGTGAGGGAGACAGAGAGAGAAACAGAGAGAGAGAGAGAGAGCTCAGCTCATCTGCTGCTGAAACCCTCATCCATGTCTATGTTACCTCAAGACTTGACTATTCTAACACACTCCTGGCTGGTCTCCCACATCCTACTCTCTGTAACCTTCTGATCATCCAAAACTCTGCTGCCATCTTCTAATTTACATTAAATTTTGTTCACCTAACATCCCCGTGCTCACTGACCTACATTGGCTCTTGGTCCAGTAACACCTCAATTTTAATATTCTCACTCATGTGATCAAATCCCTCATGTCCTCACCCCTCTAATTATCCCAATCCCCTGTCCATTACCAATATTCCTGAAACTTGTTTATCTTAAAGTCTTTTTCTAATTCCCTTTTTAAAGTGAGTTTATTTCCCTCTGTCTCGCTCCCTGATCACACATTTCATCTCTCCAGCTCCACTGGTGCTGTGGAAGTTTAGATCCATAAAATGGTATAAGCTGCACTGCCGGTCACATCCAGCACATTGTATAGGAAACCCAGGCTGGCCGGGGTGCTAGCGTGTGTGTAACGTGTGTGTGTCTGTAGTGTGAGGAAGGGACTGAATATGGTCTCAATCACCCACTCCAGCAGCTGTGATGTACATCTTTGAAACTTGGTCTTTGCATGTCCACTGACCGCCTGTGTTAGTCACTCTCAGCTGAACATACATTCAGGAGCACGAAGAACCCCCTCTAGTGTTATTTAAAGGACGAGGCATCCAACCTACAGGTGAGGGGCTTTTAACTTACTTCTGCAATTGTAAAGTTAGTCGAGGTGCTGTGGATGTTTTCTGGAGGTTGTGTTGTGAGCTGCTGCAGACATTCAGGGTCGACGGAGGATTTGGTGACCCAACTCTGGACGAGGTATGGGGACTGTAGTTACAGTGTCGCTGTGTCTATAACATGATCAACAAATGGAGCAGAGGCTGCAGAGAGGGGAAGCTCTGCAAAGAGCGAGGAGGAGAGGGCTCTGCCTTACATACCTCGTGTTTTCCAAGAGAAAAAAGAGCAGTGGTCCTAATACCGAGCCCCAGGGAACACCACTGTCCACTGTCATTGAGTCTGAACAGCAACCTTTCACCACTTCTCTCTGTTTACTGTTCCTTCGTCAATGTTATATCCACACTGTCACTGTCCCTTTAATCCATAGGGTTCAGTTTTCCTAACCTGTCCATTGAATGTCACTTAATGAAACACCTTTTGAATGTCCATATATATAACTTCAATCACACCACCCTCATCAACCCTCTCCATTGTTTTATCAAATAACTCCATCAAGTTTACCTCACCACCACCTCTCTCCACTCCTCCACTGTTGTTAAATTATCAGACTGCTTATCCGACATCCAGTACTGGATGAGCAGAAATTTCCTCCAATTAAATATTGGGAAGACTGAAGACATTGTTTTCACACCCCACGTCAACTCTGTTCCCTTGCTATTGATTCCATCCCTCTCCCTGGTAACAGTCTGAGATTCGGACAGTATGTTTACAACCTTGGTGGCACATTTGACCACAAAATGAGCTTGAACCTCATTTCAGGATATCATTACAACCGCCTATTTCCACCTCAGTAACATCGCCCGACTTCACCTCTGTCTCAGCCCATCTGCTGCTGAAACGTCATTCATGCCTTCGTCACCTCTAGATGTGATTATTCCAACTCACTCCTGGCTGATCTCCAACATTCTACTCTCTGTAAACTTGAGGTCATCCAAAACTCTGCTGCCCATGCCTTAGCTCACACCAAGTCCCGTTCATATCTCACTGACCGACATTGGCTCCCAGTCAAGCAATGTCTTGATTTTAAAATTCTCATCCTCGTTTTCAGATGCCGCCATGGTCTCTCCCCCACCCCACCCCCATATATCTGTAATCTCCTCCACCTCCACAACCCACTGCGAGACATGTGCTCCTCTAATTTCAGCCTCTTGTGTAGCACTGATTTTAATCCCTACACCACTGGCGCCCGGGCTTTCAGCTGCCAAGGCCCAAAGTTCTGGAATATCCTCACGGCACAGTTTTCTTTTTTCATTCTTTCATGCGATGTGGGTGTCACTGACAAGACCAGCATTTGTTGCCCATCCCCAATTGCCCTTGATAACTGAGTGGTTTGCTGGACATTTCAGAAGTCAGTTTAGAGTCAACCACATCGTTGTGGGTCTGGAGTCACATGGAGGCCAGACCATATAAGGATGGCAGATTTCCATTGCAAAAGAACATCAATAATCCAGGCTGTTTTTTTTTTAACGATGATCAATGATAGTTTCATGGCACCATTGCTGAGAATAGCTTTCAAATGCAGATTTGTATTAATTAATTGAATTTTATAACTTATTGAAATTTAAATTGCACCAGTTGACACGGTGGGGTTTGAACCCATGTCCTCAGAGAATCAGCCTGAGCCTCAGTATTACAATTTTGGTAATATTACCACTCCGCTACGGTCACCACCTTTCTGTCTCGCTTTCCTCCTTTCAAGTACTCCTTAAAACCTATCTCTTTCTTCAAGCTGTTGTCCATCTGATCTAATATCTCCTGTTGTGTCTCAGTGTCATACTTTGCTTCATAATGATCCTGTGAAGTACTTTGGGATGTTTTATAACATTAAAAGCACTAGATAAATATAAGTTGTTGTTGAGGTTTGCCAGACATGCTTTGTCATCACCATATTCCTACTGCTGTCTATTTATTATTCCATGTTTTTCAAAGCAATGAATATATTTGTCCTGGGTTATGAAATTTCCCCATCAGTGACATTAAACTGTCTGGTCAGTAAATACAGTGTCTAACCCATCTCTCCTATTTTTCAAATAGGGTGTAACATTTACAACCCTCCAGCCCTCTGTCACAACTCCTATATCCAAGGAGGATTGAAAGATTCTGTCCAGTGCCTCCGCTATTCCCACCTTCCCTTCCCTCAGCATCTCTCAGACATCCCATCCAGACCAGATAAATGTTCTACTTTATTGTGGTACACACAGTGCTGGACTGAAAGGGGTTAACTGAACCTGTTTGTTCAGTGACTGGTATTAATGTCAGTCTCCACGGACCCTAATTGTTTCACTGGAGGGTTTCCATCTTCTATTAATAAGGGAGTCATTTCAATGTATTATCACATAGTGTCAACAGGAGCATCAAACCCGGCAGTAAGAGGGACCAACAGCTCCAGACAGAGGGAGAGGATAGATCAGAATCTGAGAAAAATAGATTGGAATGTTACAAAAATGGACAGGAGTTTCATCTGGCAATTTGACGATCTTTCCACATATTATGACTGGTTCTCATTAGACTATCGGATCGTTTTAGCTCTTCAGGTTATTCAATATATTTACTATCCCATCCTCGCTATTATTGGTGTTCCTGGTAAGACTCTTTATCCAGCTATTAATTCTATAAACCGTGTTTAACTGAATTACTGCCCCTGTCATTTTCTCATCCCTCTTTGCTGTTGTTGTTACTCCTGGTGAGTCTTTGATAAAGGCTGTAAACTCTACGAAGCATTGCTAATTTTGTTACTGGTCGTGTAATTTTCTCTCTTGGCGTTGCTTGTGTTTATGTTCCTGGTAAGACCCTGTATAGAGCTATCAGATTGTTGCTGTGCCTAATCTGCACTTACTCTTGAAGAATTCACAGAATCGGACTGGTGGAAGGTATATCAATGTTTATTCACACATTAAATCATCAGGTACAAGCACTCACTACTTGCATGTAATACTACCCCAAGACACGAGGTGATCAGTCTCAGAATGGCAGCTGCCTTTCTATTCTCTGAGTCCATAACTCAGGGAATTTTCTTGAGTGTTCTTCCTCGGGGTTCTCGTGCTGTCACCATTTTCAGCCATTGTCTACTGTGAGTCTAATCATACCTCATGCCAATAGAAACTCCTTTATCTGGTTTGTGCAGGGACACAGTCTGGTAGAATCTCTCTCTTGTTTCAGCCTGCTTTTCTGTATGGTCTACAATTCCTTGACCATCTGTTTGCTGTGCTCCTTCTAACCAGCCCCTCTATGTTTCAAAACGTTGTGTATTGTTGTGTGACGAGCCTCATTGTTTCAATTACGTTTTTATGTGTTTTTACTGAGTCTACACCCACCACCACACCACCCCCACCACCCCCGTCCCCCTCTGATCATGCAGGGCTATGCCCAAGGGATCACACTCTCATGTCTCTTTGGTAGTACACTTCTGCAATTATAATTTCATTGTTAACGCAAGATCATAAGCAGTGTAATGTTAAAGAAAGCACAATGTTAACATCGTTGTTACATAATTAATCACTTGTGCGAGCATAACGCAGTCGCAATTTAACTTTTAGAATACATTTGTCATTCATTAATTCATTTTAAGTATCTACCAATAGTTATACAACTACCCTCGTGTTACATAATTAACTGTCAATATTTTAATGGAGCAACTTCGAATACTGATTGCCTTTAAGGTAGCTGTCCAACCTGTGTTCATACATCCTCTCACATTCCTTAATCAATTTCTTAAATTTCCAAATTAAGTATGTCACATATATCACCATGACACCCGAAACGACTATCAGGACATGGGAGATATTTCTAAACCAGGGTGTATCTTCACGTTTGACCCCCCAGTTCCATAAGTCTTCCCACCAGGTAGAATCATTTATCTCATCAATCTGAACTTGTATCATCTTCCACTGTTGTTCCAGATTGTAGTACACTACATCAATGGTTTCTCGTTGCTGCCTCTCTTGACCCAAACGTATGGGCAATGGCTGAATAGTATATTTATGTTCCCGAAGGTAATTTATCAAGTCGTCCTTAATACTTTCTGTAACAATTATCGTTTCTGTCTTTCTTTTATGTATGCCGACCAACTCCGTCTTCTCTACTCAAGTTGGTATTTGTGGGTTGACAAGCGACGTACTGTTGCTCACCAGACAAATCCGGTTATGTCCATACTGGTACTTCTTCATTGTGGTGGTTAAGCAATATCTCCCCTTTGCCTTATGGGCCACATGGGTTAACCTGATAATGCCTTCCTCGTTTCCATGGTGCAATTTACAGTGGTATTAAATCCACATTTTGATTCTGCTGTTTTATATGTATGTATATATATATATATATATATATATATAGAGTGAGGACATATGACCACCTGGTTTTCCAGACGACACTTAGACAAAGTTGTCCCAATTATCTCCTTTCCAATTTTCACAACATAGGTCAATATATCATAGTATTTTCTGTAATCCTCTCCTCGCTGCATCTACTATTCTCTGCAGTAATAGGACAGATGGAAAAGGTTTGCCATCTGCTGACACAAAACCTCTCGCTTCCCACAGAGGTAGGTACTCGGTTAAACTGTTACACACGTACATACTGTCAGAATTTATATCAATCAGTGGGGGAAACATGTGGTTGTGTCACCACAAAGTGACTGCAGCTCGTTCGGCACACTGCACACTTAAACTCGCCAGTAACTGTAAGGCAATGTCTTTAATAGGTTTTCCATTATGATCCTGTATATGTAATCCGCACTTTGCCTGCCTAATCCCATCCTCCACTGCAGATGAACCGTCAACAAAAATGTTGAGTGCTGGTTTGATTTCTGTTTTCTTCCGTTGGACACTCCCGCCCCGCACTGATTTTGACACAAAATGTCCCTTGACGGCCTTTTCTGTCAAAACCTGACACTCATGGGGTTCAGCCTGGTAGATTAAATTGTATGCCAAGCATGTCAAAGTATTTTCCTTTTTTACTGAAATATATCTACCTTGCAAGAGCAAGGCCCACCGAGCAATGTGATTCTGACTAACATTACCGTCCTTCAGTCATCCATCCAGTAACAACTGGAAGGGTGTGTGTTCAGTTAGGATAGTAACGGGGCTGAGGCTGACAATATAACATTACCGTCCTTCAGTCATCCATCCACTAACAACTGGAAGGGTGTGTGTTCAGTTAGGATAGTAACGGGGCTGAGGCTGACAATATAACATTACCGTCCTTCAGTCATCCATCCAGTAACAACTGGAAGGGTGTGTGTTCAGTTAGGATAGTAACAGGGCTGAGGCTGACAATATAACATTACCGTCCTTCAGTCATCCATCCAGTAACAACTGGAAGGGTGTGTGTTCAGTTAGGATAGTAACGGGGCTGAGGCTGACAATATAACATTACCGTCCTTCAGTCATCCATCCAGTAACAACTGGAAGGGTGTGTGTTCAGTTAGGATAGTAACGGGGCTGAGGCTGACAATATAACATTACCGTCCTTCAGTCATCCATCCACTAACAACTGGAAGGGTGTGTGTTCAGTTAGGATAGTAACGGGGCTGAGGCTGACAATATAACATTACCGTCCTTCAGTCATCCATCCAGTAACAACTGGAAGGGTGTGTGTTCAGTTAGGATAGTAACAGGGCTGAGGCTGACAATATAACATTACCGTCCTTCAGTCATCCATCCAGTAACAACTGGAAGGGTGTGTGTTCAGTTAGGATAGTAACGGGGCTGAGGCTGACAATATAACATTACCGTCCTTCAGTCATCCATCCAGTAACAACTGGAAGGGTGTGTGTTCAGTTAGGATCGTAACGGGGCTGAGGCTGACAATATAACATTACCGTCCTTCAGTCATCCATCCAGTAACAACTGGAAGGGTGTGTGTTCAGTTAGGATAGTAACAGGGCTGAGGCTGACAATATAAGTAACATTTTGAATCACCCAGAAGACGGCCAGCAAATCTTGTTCACACATTGTAAAGGCCCTTTCTACTGACATGAACAAGTGAGATGCGTATTCCACTCGGCAGAATCGGCCATGTTTCTTCTGAAGGAATACCGCTGATAAGGTGGTATCTGTGGTAGCGACATCGAGGGCAAAGGGTAGGGGTGGGTCCGGCACCTGCAACACCGGATCTATCGCCAACCACTGGTGGAATGTTGTCGGACCATCATGTAATCCCTGGGGGAGACACATCCAGGTGTACAGTTGTCCGGGAATGTAAACGCAAATTTATATTGACACTCTCGTGCCAGCGAGAGTCTGGATAAAACTCCATCTGCCATTTCTCCGCCCTAGTCTCCAACCGATCCATTTCCTGCTGTATCCTCTGACAATCCTCATCAGAATCCGCAACTCCACCAAGCTTTTTGCTGTCCACAAACTTACTGATCAGACCAGCTACATTTTCCTCCAAATCATTTATATGTACTACAAACAGCAAAGGTACCAGCACTGATCCCTGCGGAACACCACTATTTACAGCCCTCCATTCAGAAAAGCGCCCTTCCACTGATACCCTCTGTCTTCGATGACCGAGCCAGTTCTGTATCCATCTTGCCAGCTCACCTCTGATCGCGTGTGACTTCACCTTTTGCACCAGTCTGCCATGAGGGACCTTGTCAAAGGCTTTAAAGAGGTCTGTATGGACAACATCCACTGCCCTTCCTTTATCAATCATCTTCGTCACTTCCTCAAAAATCTCAATCAAGTTAGTAAGACACGACCTCCCCTTCACAAAACCATGCTGCCTCTCGCTACTAATAAGTTCATTTGTTTCCAAATGGAAGTAAATCCTGCCCCGAAGAATCCTCTCTAATAATTTCCCTGCCACTGACCAAAGGCTCACCGGCCTGTAATTTCCTGGATTATCCTTGCTATCCTTCTTTAACAAAGGAACAACATTTGCTATTCTCCAGTCCTCTGAGACATCACCTATCGTCAATGAGGATGCAAAGATTTCTGTCAAGGCCCCAGCTATTTCTTCCCTTGCCTCCCTCAGTATTCTGCATTAGATCCCATCAGGCCCTGGGGACTTATTTACCTTAATGCTTTGCAAGATGCCCGACACCTCCTCCTCTGTTCCCACAAACTTCAGAACTCTGTGGAGAACCAGAATGTAGCTCCTCGGAGAGAATCACTACCCTGTCTTTACATGGCTCATGATTCATCCCAAGGAATTCAAACCCCACCATCCATCGCCAACCAACCAGGATATTTCCAGAATATTTCCTGGATGCCTTCCACCTGGACAGGCTGCCGGCGATTGCCTGCTAAGATTCCGGTTGCCGTAGGACAACTTCACTTTCCCACCACGGATTCCCCATTCTCCACCATTGTCCCCATCTGAGATGCCCCATCACAGCATCCGCTTGGTCACCATCCTGCAATAAAAACCTGTTCATTAACATCTTTATCCAACAACACATCTAATTATGCAAACACAACGCAACTATTCACCCTTGTGGATTCCCTTAATGACTGTCTTGCGGGTTCCCTCGACTTTGCTAGGGATCCTACACAGTGTTTCCCCAGTGTCTGCAGCATGGCTGGTGGAAGGCTGCTGACTTTCACTGGGGAGACTGCATATGGCCTTGCAGGACGTCCTCGAGCAGCTCTGGGCTTTGAGGGCTCGGATTCGGACTGGAACACCTCGACATGGGCAGCAGCAGCCTGAGCTGCTGTTACCCATCAGCCAGCTTTTTTGTGACCTCGCCCTCCGGTGATCTGACACATGAGCTATCC
Organism: Heterodontus francisci; assembly: GCF_036365525.1. Lineage (NCBI taxonomy): Eukaryota > Metazoa > Chordata > Chondrichthyes > Heterodontiformes > Heterodontidae > Heterodontus > Heterodontus francisci. The sequence continues at coordinate 109,830 of NW_027140569.1, forward strand.
TTTCCCCCTGGCCTGGCTGCAGTTCACTCGTGCTCGGTGACTCACCACGTGCAGATTCCGACTCTATGCCAACTTCTAAGGTACACAAAGCGAAAGTATTTGATCTGGTGACTATGAGTTTCAGACCAAGTGATGGAGCTTCAACATCAGTGCTGTGCTGCTTCTCTCTCTCTCTGTCACCTGGAGCTGCTGTTACTGGGAAGCTGGCATTTTTTGGGTTATCATTGGAAAGTATAAAATCAGAAGGGGAGGGTTGTGGTGAGGGATTGGGAATGGGATGGAAAGCAGGAGGTCCATGGTCCCACCATCTGCAGCTTGTACATCTTCCCAGACAGTAGGATGAGGAGGAGGTGGGAGTTAAGAAGGAACATAAGGCAGCAACATAACATCATCCTGAATGCTCTCGGTGATGCCGCATGCTCCGGGCTCTGTCACAGCCGGTCCCATGATGTGGAGAATCATCAGGCTCAGGGGATGAAGGTATGCCTAGTCCCCACCGGATCACTGCTGTTCCCTGTGTTTATGAGCCACCTTGTCCTGTAAGATAGAGGACAGAATGTCACTAATTGTGTTGCACTGTTTGGGTGATGTGCCTGCCATAGCTGAATAGCTGGAGGCATGTGGAGGCAGGGAGAGGTGGATGTGAGGCTGGTATCAGTACAAGGTGTGTGAGGGTGAGATGGAGTATGTGAATGTTAGGTGTGGGTCCTGAGTGTTAGGGACAGCTGATGGGTGAGTGATGGGGGTGTGGTTCATTGAGCAGTGTGAGAGGTTACTGGTGTTGAGGGCAGGAGATGTCATGTGGAGATGAATTCACTGACATTGACCACCCGTTTGAGTTCATTTAACTTCTTCTGGCTCTTCTGCCAGGTCCTCGGGGCCAGACTTCTTGCACTGACCTCCCTGGCCACCTGCTCCTATTCACTTCGATGTGCATTTCTTGAGGGTCTGCACCCCACCCCATGAGAACATGGCCTGTCTACGCCTTTCACCCTCCATGACTAAGGCGTCCAGCACCACATCCGTGAACCGCAGAACCCTCTCTCTGTCCTAGTATTCCATTTACCTTGTCTCTAATTGCGGCATTTCACAGTCAGCAGCAGCCTCCTGTGATTCAGTGCCACCTCCCTTTAAGAGGAACAGACTGTCTTTAAGAGCTGTATCCTGGATGAAACACGAGCCAGCCTCACACAACCTTAGGCCCCAGCAGACAGACAGCACCGCGTGTCACCCTAGGCGGTACATAGAATTCGTAGAAATGAGAAGGCAGCAGGAAGTTTGTGTGTCACCTGCCTCAACATGAATAGGCAAGGGCAGATCACGAATTACAATCCCTACACCCGAAAAGCGAAGCAAACCCGATTTTCTCGCTATATCTATCTTCCTTTCCCACTTACGCATGTCCTCACTCGCTCTCTACACTCTCTGTCTATTTCTCATAGAATCAGAGATTGATGCAGTACAAAAGGAGGCTATTCTGCCCATTGTCTCAGTTCTGTCTCTTGGAATGAGCTACTTAATGAATTCCACCACCAACATCCACCCCCCCCCCCCCCAACTTTCCGCAGTCTCCTTTTTTCCTTTTCAAGTATTTGCTAAATTCTCTTTTGAAAGATATTATTGAATCTGCTTCCACCATGTTTTCAGGCAGTGAATTCCAGATCCCAACAACTCGCTGTGTAAGAAAATTCTCCTCATTTCACCTCTGGTTCTTTATCAATTACCTTCAATCTGTGTCTTCTTAATACTGAACTTCCTGACACTGGAAACAGTTTCACATTAATTACCCTATCAAAACCCTTAATGATTTTGAATTATATATTAAATCACCCCTTCCCATTCATTGCTCCAAAGAGCACAATCCCAGCTTTACCAATCTCTCCACATAACTGAATTCCCAGATCCCTGGTACCATTCTAGTAAATCACCTCTGTATCTTCACTAAGTCCTTGACATCCTTATCAAAGTGTGGTGACCAGAATTGGACATAATCCTCCAGCTGGGACCTAACCAATGATGTACAAACATCAGCATTTCCTCATGAGTTTTATTACTCTGTGCCTCTCTCTCTGACACCAAGGACACTACATGTTACCATCAAAGATCTGTGTGTGTCCGCCGCAGGTCTCTCTAATCCTGCACCCGCTTTATAATGGTACCATTTATTTTATATTGTTTCTCCTCATACTTCCTACCCATGTCTCACTTCACACTTCACTGTGTTAAATTACATCTGTCATGTTCCTGTCCATTACACCAGTCAGTCTCTGTCCTCCTGAAGTTTGTTACTATCCTTCTCACTGTTTATTAACATTTCTGAGTTTCCACCCATCACAAAACCTTGACATTATCCCCTCCGTACACAAGCCCATTGTATTAACATACTGCAACAGTGATCCCAACAGTGACCCTCGGGATAATAAAAGCAAAATACTGAGGATGATGGAAATCTGAAATAAGTACAAGGAATGCTGGAAATACACAGCAGGTCTGGGAGCATCTGTGGAGAGAGAAGCAGAGTTAATGTTTCAGGCCAGTGACCCTTCTTCAGAACAGGGGAACGCCATTGTATACTTCCCTCCAGACTGAACAATAAATATTCTCCACTACTCTCTGCTTTCTGCTTCGCATCTCGATCAGATCTGCTTTTACATTTCCCTGCTTTAAGTTGAACCATCCCAGCTACATAACTGTAATCCCTCATCCCTGGAAAAATTCCAGTAAAACTCTTTTATCCCCTCTCCAATGGGCTCATGTCCTTCCTAAAATGTGGTTCCCTGTATTGGACACAATGCTCCAGGTGGAGCCGATCTAGTCTTTTCTATAGGTGTAACAGAACATCCTGACTATTCGACTCTGTGTCTCTATTAATAAAACCTAGGAATCTATTTTCTTTGTTAACTGTTTGTTAACCTGTCCAGCTCACTTCAAAGATTGCACACAAACACCCCAGGTCTCTCTGTTATTCTCACCACCTTTAAAGTTGTGTTATCTCTCCTCATTCATCCACCTGCAGTTCGCTATCACCTTCTCAAAGGCTATTAGGGGTGGGTGATAACTGCTGGCCCAGCCAGCGACACCCACAACCCATGAATAAATAATATTGTAAAATCTTTCCACAATGTATCACTTCACACATCTGCCAGGCCAATTAAATATTAGGAAAACTAAAGCCAGTGTTTTCAAACCCCACATCAAACATTTCTTAGCTACAGACTCCATCCCTCTCCTTGACAACTGTCTGAGACTAAAGCAAAGTGTTTACAACCTGGTGTCATAGTTGCTCCTGCGATGAGCTTCCTACCAAATATTCACGCTATCAATAAAACTGCCTATTTCCACCCCCTTAACATAGTACGACTTCATCCCTGTCTCAGCTCCTCTGCTGGTGAAACACTCTCCCTTGCCTGTGTTACCTGTAGACTTGACTATTCCAACACACTCCTGGCTGGTCTCCCACATTCTACTCTCTGTAAACCTGAGGTGATGAAAAACACTGCTGCCCATGTCCTAACTCACACCAAGTCCTGTTCACCCATCACTCCCTGAACTCACTGACCGACATTGGATCCTGGTCAGCAACACATCAATTTAAAAACTCTCAGCCTTCTTTTCAAATGCTTCAACAGAGTTGCTTGCTAGGCCCTCACAGAGTGCAGTTAAGAGTCAATAACATTGCTGTGAGTCTAGAGTCATATGTGGGCTAGACCAGGAAAGGACGGCAGATTTCTTTCCCTAAAGGACATTAGTGAATCAGATGGTGTTTAACAGAAAACGATGATAGTTTCATGGCTCCATGAGTGAGACTAGCTTTCTATTCCAGATTTTAACACACTCCTGGCTTGTCTCACACATTCTACTCTCTGTAAACTTGAGGTCATCCAAACTCTGCTGCTCTTGTGTAAACTCACACCAAGTCCCGTTCCCCGATCACTGACATACATCGGCTGCCAGTTAAGCAATGTCTTGATTTTAAAATTCTCAACCGTGTTTGCAACTCCCTCGATGTCCTCACACCTCCTTATCTATGTAATATTCGCCAGCCCCACAACCCTCCAAGACATCTGCACTCCTCCAATCCTGGTCTCTTGTGTCTGCTTGATTTTCATCATTGCTCCACTGCCAGCCAGGTCTTCAGCTGCCTAGACCCAAAGCTCTGGAATTCCCGAACTACACCTCTTTTATTTTATTCGTGTGTGGGATATGTGCATCGCTGGCAAGGCCAGCATTTGTTCCCATCCCTAATTGCCCTTGACAAATGAGTGACTTGCTCGGACATTTCACCAGGCAGTTAAGGGTTAACCACATTGTTGAGGGTCTGGAGTCACATGGAGGCCAGATCAGGTAAGGACAGCAGATTTCCTTCCCGACAGGACATTAGTAAATCAGATCGGTTTTTACAACAATCGATGATAGATTCATGGCACCATGACTGAGACTAAATTTCATTTCCAGACATTTATTAATGAATTGAAATTATTAATTGATTTAATTTTAATTCCCACCAACTGCCATGTGGGAATTGAACCCATGGCATTAGCCTGAACCTCTGGTTTTCTAGTTCAGTGACATTACCGCTATACCACTGTCACTGCCTCTCTGCCTCACTTTCCTCCCTTAAGACACTACTTAATACCTCCTGCTTTGACCAAGAAATGTAAGCTGTTGTTGTTGGGCTTTGCCAGATATGATTTGTCATTACCATATCCCTGCTGCCGTCCATTTATTGTCCCGTGTTTTTTTTCCAAGCAACGAATGTTTTTGTCCTGGGCTGTGAAGTCTAGAAATTTCCCACCAGCGACGTTAGACTGACTGGTCAGTAATTACACCGTTTGCTCCATCTCTCCTTTTTTAAACCGAGTGTAACATTTACAACCCTCCCATCTCTGGCATCAAGCCCATATCCAAGGAGGATTGGAACATTCTGTCACTGCCTCTGCTATTTTCAACATTCCTTCTCTCAGCATCCCCCACACATCCCATTCAGACAGGGTAAATGGTCTACTTTATTGTGGCACAAGAAGAGTTGGACTGAAAGGGGTTAACTGAACCTGTTTGTTCAGTGATTGTAATTAATGTCAGTCACCATGGACCCTAATTGCGTCGCTGGAGGATTTCCCTCTTCTATTAATACAGGACTCCTTTCAATGTGTTATCCCATCGTGTCAACAACAGCATAATCCCGGCGCTATCGAGGATCAGCAGCCCCAGCGAGAGAGAGGATAGACCAGAATCTGAGAACAATAGATTGGAATGTTACAACAATGGGTCAGAATCTGAGAACAATAGATTGAAATGTGACAACAGTGGTTCAGAATCTGAGAATAATAGATTGAAATGTGACAACAATGGGTCAGAATCTGAGAACAATAGATTGGAATGTTACAACAATGGGTCAGAATCTGAGAACAATAGATTGAAATGTGACAACAGTGGGTCAGAATCTGAGAACAATGGATTGGAATGTTACAACAATGGGTCAGAATCTGAGAACAATAGATTGGAATGTTACAACAATGGGTCAGAATCTGAGAACAATAGATTGAAATGTGACAACAGTGGGTCAGAATCTGAGAACAATGGATTGGAATGTTACAACAATGGGTCAGAATCTGAGAACAATAGATTGGAATGTTACAACAATGGGTCAGAATCTGAGAACAATAGATTGGAAAGTTACAACAATGGGTCAGAACATGAGAAAAGTAGCTTGGGATGTTACTACAATGGGAAGCCGGAGTTTCTCCTATTGGTTTGGCCTTGTTACTGCAGATTATTTTTGGATAACATTAGATGATCGGATCTATTATGCACTGAAGATGATTCAAACGATTTATTATCCCATCCTCGCTATTATTGGTGTCCCTGGTGAGTCTCTGTATCCAACGTTTAGAATTATAAGCATATTTTACAGATTTAATGTTCTTGTCATGTCAATCTTGGGAAGTCTGAAGCCATTGTCTTCAGTCACTGCCAGAAACTCCATTCCCTATCCACTGTCTGCATTCCTCTCGCTGCCCAATGTCTGGGGCTGAAACAGACTGTTTGCGACCTCTGCATCCAGTTGACACTGAGCTGAGTTCATCTCCATATTCTCTCCATCACCAACCCTGCCTATCACCACCTCTGTAATATGTCCCGTCTCCACCTCTGCCTCAGCCCATCTACTGCATAAACCCTCATCTGTGCCTTTGTTAAATCCACACTTGACTATTACAATTCTATCCTGGTCACCTTCCAATTCTATCCTGGTCACCCTCCCAGTTATTAACCTTCATAAACCACAGCCCATCCAGAAATCTGCTGCCTGTGTTCTAACTCACACCAAATCCCGATCACCCATCACCCCTGTGCTCACTGATCTACATTGTCTTCCGGTCTGGCAACACCTTAATTTTAATATTCTCATTCTTGTCTTTGAATCTCTCCATGGCCTCACCACTCCAATTAGCCCTATACCCCTCTCGATTTCACATATTCTTGTAAATCTTATGCCTTTGAAACTTTTTTCAATTCCCTTTTGAAAGTGAATTTCTTTCCCCTCCTTAGCACCTCCGGCTGTGATTTTTACACTAAGGTGCCACTGGTGCCAATGTAACAAAAACCTGGATCTATAAAAACGATGTGAATGGAACCGCCAACCACTTCTCGTGTGGCCAGCACAGTCCCCCATTCTGTGTAGGGATCTAGCCTGGGTGTACTGTGCATTTACTGTTAGTCTGAGGAGGGGTTTGGAGTAACGTCAATGTCCCTTTCTAGCAGCTAATATGTACATCTTTGAAACTTGGTCCGTGCATGTCCACTGATCACGTGTGTTAGTCACTCACAACTAAGCATACATTCAGCAGCACCAGGAATCCCCTCTAGTATTTTTAAAAGGACCAGGCTTCCTGGTCCTGAATATTGAGGGATATTTGACATTCAAGAAGAATAGGATGCTCGGTAAATGTGGAGGGGTGGCACTGTTAATCAAGGATGGTGTTGGGGCATAAGTTCGAGATGACCTCGGTTCAGGAGATCAGAAAGACGAATCGATTTGGGTGGAGGTGAGGAATACCAGGAGAAAGAAGTCCCTAGCAGGAGTGGTCTACAGACCTCCTAACAGTAATCACAATGTAGGACATCGTATACAAGAAGAAATATTGTTTACTTGTGATAGACGTACGGCAATAATCATGGGTGATCTTAATCTACATATAAACTGGAAAAATCAGATTGGGAACAGTAGCCCGGATGAAGAGTTCATAGAATGCTTTCGAGGTAGTTTCTTGGAACAGCACGTTCTGGAAACAACCAGAGATAAGGTTATATTAGACTTCGTATAATGTAATGTGACAGGATTAATTAATGACCTCAGAGTAAAGGCACCTCTCGGTAGCAGCGACCACATTATGACTGAATTTTACATCCAGTTTCAAAGAGAGAAGAGTGGATCTATGATCAGTATTTTAAACTTGAATAAGGGAAACTATTTGGGCATGAAAGTTGAGCTCGCTGAAGTGAACTGGGTTACTAGTGTTGGAGATAGATCAATAGAGAAGCAGTGGCAGACATTTAAGGGGATATTTCAGGAATACTCCATAATAAGTATATTCCTACTATCAGGTGGAGGACCCACCAGCGGTTTAGTAAGAAATTACGGAAAACATCACACTTAACGAAAAGGCAGATAATTGTGCAAAGATGAGTGGCAGTTCAGATGATTGGTCAGAATATAAAGAACAGCAGACAATGGCTAACGGGTTAATCAGGAGAAAGACATTCGAGTATGATAGGAAGCTAGCGAGAAATGTAAAAATGGATTGCAAGAGTTTCTCCGTGTATTTAAAAAGGAGAAGAGTATTTAAAAAGAGCGTTGGTCCTCTGGACAGTGAGAATGTGGAGTTAATAGTAGATAAAAAGGGAACAGCGGATGCAATGAACAAATATTTTGTTTCTGTCTTCACTATCGAGGATACAAGAAACATTCCAGTAGGAGCTGTAAATCAGGAGGTGGAAGGAAGAGAGAAACTTGGTGAAAATACCAAGCTTTACTGAGCAAACGTATGGAGTTGTGGGCTGAAAAGTCCCCGGGTCCTGATGGGCTTCATCCTAGAGTCTTAAAAGTGGTGGCTAATGAGGTAGTAGTCGTGTTGTTGTTAATTTTTCAAAGTTCACTAATTTTGGAAAGGTTCCATCAGACTGGAAAGTAATAAATATAACCCCTCTATTCAAGAAGAGGGGGATGCAGAAAGCAGGTAACTATAGGCCAGTTAGCTTGACAACTGTCGTGGGGAAGATGTTTGAATCGATCATTAAGGAGGCTTTCGCTGGGCACTTAGAAATACTCAAGGTAATCGCGAATAGACAGCATTGTTTTGTGAAAGGGAAGTCATCTTTAACCAATTTATTGGAGCTCTTTGAAGGAGTAACATGCGATATGGGTAAAGGGGAGCCCTTTGACATACTGCGCTTGGATTTCCAGAATGCATTAGACAATGTGCCACATAAAAGGTTATTGTGCAAAGTAGGAGCTCATGGTGTAGTGGGTAACATATTAGCTTGGATCAAAGTTTTATTGGCCGGTTGCTGAAAAGAGGGAGTATGCATGAATGGGTCCTTTTCAGATTGGCAGGATGTGACAAGTTGAGTCCATCATGGGTCTGTGCTGGGGCCTCAACATTTTACAATTTATATGAAAGACTTAGATGAGGGAAGCGATGGCATGTTAGCTAAATTTGCAGATGACTCAAAGATAGGTAGGAAAGTATGTTGTGAAGAGTACATAAGGAGGTTGTAGTCCAATATAGATAGGATGAGTGAGTGGGGAAAAAAATCTGTCAGATGGAGTATAATGTGGGAAAATGTGAAGTTTTTCACTTTGGCAGGAGGACTGCAAAATTCCGAGGTGCTGAGGGATCTAGGTTCTGTAGTGCATGAGTCACAAACTGTTAGTAGGTAGGTACAGCAAGTAACAAAGAAGGCTAATGGAATGCTCTCCTTTATTACAAGAGGAATTGAAAATAAAAGTCAGCATGTGATGCTTCAGTTTTACAGGACATTGGTGAGACCACATCTCGAATACTGTCTGTAGTTTTGGTCTCCTTATTTAATGGAGGACGTGAATGCTTTGGAGGCGGTTCAGATGTGGTTTACCAGATTGATACCAGGAATGAGCAGGTTGTGTTCTGAGTAAAGGTTGGACGGACGGTCTTGTTTTCACTGGAATTTAGAATAGTGAGGGGAGATTTGACTGAAGTTTAAAAGAACCTGAAAGGCCTTGACATGGTGAATGAGGAATGGATGTTTCCTCTTGTGGGTGAGTCCAGTACTAGGGGGCACTGTTTCGAAATTAGGGGTCGCCGCTTTAGGACAGAGAGGAGGAGAACATTTTTCTCTAGAGGGTTGTGTGACTTTGGAATTCTCTGCCACAGAAGGTGGTGGAGACGGGGTCATTGAATATTTTTAAGGTGGAGATAGATAGATTCTTATCAGGCCAGGGAATGAAAGGTTATCAAGGTTAGATGGGAGTGTGGAATTCGAAACACAAACCGATCAGCTATGATCTGATTGAATGGCGGTGCAGACTCGAGGGGCCGAATGGCCTACGTCTGCTCCTAGTTCATATGCGTGTATTTTTTACTCAGCTTACATGTGATGTGCTTTTGACTTACTTCTGTTATTGTAAAGTTAGTGGACGTGCAGTGGATGGTTTTCTGGAGGTTGCGTTGTGAGTTTCTGCAGACATTCATGGAGGACAGAGGATTTGCTAACTGAACTCTGGACGAGTTATGGGGACTGTAGTTGCATGACCTACAAATGGAGCAGAGGCTAGAGAGGGGAAATTCTGTAAAGTGGGAGGAGGAGGGGGCTCTGCCCTACCCACCCCGGGTTCTCCAAGAGCAAACAGAGCAGTGGTCCCAATATCGAGCCCTGGGGAACACCACTGTATACTCACCTGGAGTCTGACCAACAACCTTTCACCATTTCTCTCTGTTGACTTTTCATTAGCCAATGTTATATCCACAATATCACTGTCCCTTTAATCCATAGGGTTCAGTTTTCCTAACCTGTCTATTGAATGTCATTTGATCAACCACCTTTTGAACATCCATATATATAACTTCAATCACACCACCCTCATCAGCCCTCTCCATTGTTTTATTAAAGAACTCCATCAAGTTTACCTCACCACCACCTCTCTCCACTCCTCCACTGTTGTTAAATTATCAGACTGTTTATCCGACATCCAGTACTGGATGAGCAGAAATTTCCTCCAATAAAATATTGGGAAGACTGAAACCATTGGGCTGGACTCTGTTGGGCTCCTGATGTAGGTCTCCATGGAGCCACACATCGGGATTGCTGGGCCTGATCTTTCCAGCTGTGCAGAGGCTCGTGGCTCCCCGCCCCCTCCCCCCAACCGCTCGGCAGTGGTACCCTCCTTTAAATATTTCAATAAACTTAATGTATACATTTCAGTCCAATTCCCTGTGATCTTACTGACAGCCCGGGATCTTCCATGCAGCGGCTGACACTCACACACCTTCATAATAAAAGCAAAATACTGCAGATGCTGGAAATCTGAAATAAAATCCAGAAATGCTGGAACCACTCAGCAGGTCTGGCAGCATCTGTGGAAAGAGAGGCAGAGTTGACGTTTCGGGTCAGTGACCCTTCTTCTCACACACCGTGGCTTTCCCTTCCAGGGAAAGCCAGCACCACAGTGGTGGGGAAGGGGGGAAAGTAGGATTTTTAGAGTACTGATGGGGTGGGGGGTGGTGGCTGGTGCTTGTGGTGGGCGTGGTCAACTCTGCATTAATAGTGTAGGGGAAGAAGGGGCAAACTCTACACTTTGGACAGTTGTTGGGTTGCGAGGGTACTCGGCAGTTTAAGTCTTTGGCGGGGCTGGTGGGAAGGCAACTATACAATGTAAGTTTTTGGGGGGAAATGGGCAACATTTTATTTGCAGTGCACTGGCGGTGGTGTATGTACGGGGTTAAACTTTGCACTTTTTGTGGCAGGTCTGGTTGCCCTTTAAAAATGGCACCAGTGTCTGTACAGAGACAGCTGACAGCACTACTGTTGTCGCTCAGGCCGTCCCTGTTACGTGATTGGGGGTGGAGTGGGCGGCCCGTTCACTGTATTAAAATGAGACGTCGCCTGCTACATCACAGTGGCACAGCAGACACAATCTGCACAGATGGGCTACCAATGTTTCGCACTCCGCTGGGGAGAATAAAATTCAGCCCCTTGTTTTTGCTTCCCGCTCCAATCTCCCTTCCCTAGCCAGCAATTCCTTCCTTCTTCCTAGTAACTGTCTGAGATTACTATAGTCTGTTCACAACCTTGGTGTCACATTGGACCACAAAATAGGCTTCTAACCTCATACTGGTGCCATCACCACATTCGCCTATTTCCATCTCTGTAACATCACCTGACTAAATCCCTGCCTCAGCTCATCTGCTGCTGAAACCCTCATTCAAGAAAAGAGGCGCTGCTGGATCTGGTACTTGGGAATGAGGTGGGCCAAGTGGATCAAGTACCAGTAGGGAAGCACTTAAAGGACAGTGGTCATTACATAGAACATAGAACATAGAACATTACAGCGCAGTACAGGCCCTTCAGCCTTCGATGTTGCGCCGACCTTTGAAACCGTCTGACCAACACTATTCCATTTTCATCCATATGTCTATCCAATGACCACTTAAATGCCCTTAAAGTTGGCGAGTCTACTACTGTTGCAGGCAGGGCGTTCCACACCCCTACTACTCTCTGTGTAAAGAAACTACCTCTGACATCTGTCCTATATCTATCACCCCTCAACTTAAAGCTATGTCCCCTCGTGTTTGCCATCACCATCCAAGGAAAAAGGCTCTCAATATCCACCCTATCCAACCCTCTGATTATCTTATATGTCTCTATTAAGTCACCTCTTCTCCTCCTTCTCTCTAACGAAAACAACCTCAAGTCCCTCAGCCTTTCCTCGGAAGACCTTCCCTCCATACCAGGCAACATCCTAGTCAATCTCCTCTGCACCTTTTCCAAAGCTTCCACATCCTTCCTATAATGCGGTGACCAGAACTGCACGCAATACTCCAGGTGCGGCCGCACCAGAGTTCTGTACAGCTGCAGCATGACCTCATGGCGCCTAAACTCGATCCCACTACGAATAAAAGCTAACACACCATATGCCTTCTTAACAGCTCTATTAACCTGGGTGGCAACTTTCAGGGATTTATGTACCTGGACACCAAGATCTCTCTGCTCATCTACACTACCAAGAATCTTCCCATTAGCCCAGTATTCTGCAATCCTGTTACTCCTTCCGAAGTGAATCACCTCACACTTTTCCGCATTAAACTCCATTTGCCATCTCTCAGCCCAGCTCTGCAGCCTATCTATGTCCCTCTGTAACCTACAACATCCTTCGGCACTATCCACAACTCCACCGACCTTAGTGTCATCCGCAAATTTACTAACCCACCCTTCTACACCCTCATCCAGGTCATTTATAAAAATGACAAACAGCAGTGGCCCCAAAACAGATCCTTGCGGTACACCACTAGTAACTAAACTCCAGGATGAACATTTGCCATCAACCACCACCCTCTGTCTTCTTTCAGCTAGCTAATTTCTGATCCAAAGCACTAATTCACCTTCAATCCCATACTTCTGTATTTTCTGCAATAGCCTACCGTGGGGAACTTTATCAAACGCCTTACTGAAATCCATATAGACCACATCCACGGCTTCACCCTCATCCACCTGTTTGGTCACCTTGTCAAAAAACTCAATAAGGTTTGTGAGGCACGACCTACCCTTCACAAAACCGTGCTGACTATCTCTAATGAACTTATTATTTTCAAGATGATAATAAATCCTATCTCTTATAACCTTTTCCAACATTTTACCCACAACCGAAGTAAGGCTCACAGGTCTGTAATTACCAGGGCTGTCTCTACTCCCCTTCTTGAACAAGGGGACAACATTTGCTAACCTCCAGTCTTCCGGCACTATTCCTGTCGACAATGACGACAGAAAAATCAAGGACAAAGGCTCTGCAATCTCCTCCCTGGCTTCCCAGAGAATCCTACGATAAATCCCATCTGGCCCAGGGGACTTATCTATTTTCGCACTTTCCAAAATTGCTAACACCTCCTCCTTGTGAACCTCAATCCCATCTAGCCTAGTAGGCTGTATCTCAGTATTTTCCTCGACAACATTTTCTTTCTCCATCATAAGGTTCAGGCTGACTACATAAAAGGACAAAGGGTAAGAATAATTAACTGAGGGAAGGCCAACTTCAGCGGGGTAAGAATGCAGCTGGGGAAAATAAATTGGAGTCAACGATTGGCAGGAAAACAACAGCTGAACAATGGGCTACCGTCAAAGAAGAGATAGTTTGGACTCAGTCAACGTATATTCCTTCGAAGGGGAAAGGTAGTGTATACAAATCCAGAGCTCCCTGAATTACAAAAGAGGTGAGTGACGTAGAGATTAAGATGAAGAAGAAAAAGTGTGCTTATGACAGACGCCAGGCAAACAATCCTACTCAGAACCAGGCAGAGCGGAAGCATAAAAGCAAGTAAGAGAAGTAAAATAGAATATGAGAAGAGTCTGGCGGCTAGAATTAAATGGAGTTCCTAAGTTTTCTATAGACGTATAAACAGGTAGCAAAAGGAGGAGTTGCACCAATTAGGGGCAACACAGAGGATTTGCACATGCATGCAGAGGGCATAGTTGAGGTATTAAATGAATACGTTGCATCTGCCTTTACCAAGTGTAACAAAAGTGATTCTTTTTTGTTAAAAAAAAAATATTTCTGAAGGCATTTATGGTTCAGCTGAATAAATGTTAGACCGTTTTTTTTAAATTAAAAATTGAACCACCAAGAGGTCACTGAGAGGGAGCTGGAGTGGCAACAGAGTTACTGGTTATCACAAGGCTCGGATTGGAGATGAAGCCGAAACCCTGGTAGCGGGCAGAAAAGTGATAAGTTCTCCTTTGATTAGACAAGCCCCGTTGTCGCAGAGAACACCTGGGATGGACAGAAAAACTGACAAGCTTTCTGGTTGTCGGTCAGTGTGTGTGGTTTTACCTTCAGGAAGGAGATAACTTCAAGTCTGAAGAAAAAGTCAAGAAAGCAGAGAGGACCACAACCCAGCTCATTTTCCAGAAATTCCAGAACAGACCTTGTGAAGTCAACGGAGTTGAGTCATCTTGTTTCCTGTTTGAAGAAAGCCTGCTAAAAATAATTCTCAATGCGGCCTGAAGAGAACTGTTGTCTGGTAACCTGGATGTGTGTGCTCAGAAGTTAGACTGCATGCTGGTTTGGAACAACATAACTCATCTGCTGTTTCCTTCAAAATGGGCAACTAGTTAACCCAAATGCTTTTTGTTTGTAACAGAGCTCTGAGCGAAAAATCTTTTTTTTTAGATCTTGTTTTCGGTTAACCAGTGTATATGTCTGTGTTTGAGTTTTAAGGGACTAAGGTAAAAAAAAAGTAACTTTAAAATTTGGTTCTGGTTGAAAGGGACTTTGAAGTTTGGTTAAGGTGGGAAGGGGAAGTAAAAAATTAATTGTTGAATTTTTAAAAATTTGATCTGTGTGATATTGTTTTACTTCATTTCTAGTTGAGACTTTTTTATTCGATCCTGGGATGTAGGCATCACTGGCTAGGCCAGCATTTATTACCCATCTCTCCATAACCCTTGAGAAGGTGGTGGTGAACTGCCTTCTTGAATCGCTGCAGTCCATGGGAGGTAGGTTCACTCACAATTGTGTTAGGAATGGACTTCCAGGATTTTGAACCAGCGACAGTGAAGGAATGGCGATATAGTTCCAAGTCAGAATGGTGTATGACTTGGAGGGGAACTTGCAGGTGGTGATCTTCCCATGCATTTGCTCCCCTTGTCCTAGATGGTAGAGGTCGCGGGTTTGGAAGGTGCTGTCTAAGGTGCCTTGGTGCATTGCTGCAGTGCATCTTGTAGACGGTACACACTGCTGCCACTGTGCGTCGGTGGTGGAGGGAGTCAATGTATGTGGATGGTGTGCCAATCAAATAGGCTGCTTTGTCCTGGATGATGTCGAGCTTCTTGAGTGTTGTTGAAGCTGCAGCCATCCAGGCGAGTGCAGAGTACTCCATCACACTCTTGACTTGTGCCTTATAGATGGTGGATAGGCTTTGGGGAGTCAGGAGGTGAGTTACTCGCTGCAGGATTCCTGGTCTTACACCTGCTTCATTTATGATAAACTGTTAATTGTTTAGTTCAGTAAAGTGTGTTCTATTGTGATGAGAATAGTGTATCTGATGGACTGTTTCAGCAAGTGGGAAAATGAGAAACAAATGTTGTGACCTGTGGAGAAGCAGGACTGAATTAACAGTGCACACCTCTCGCCTCGGGTCATAACACAAGGAAGAAGGTACAACACAGGCAATGGCGAAAGAGCAGGTAATTAAGAAACAAGAAGGGTTTAAAATTGATAAAGTGGACATATTAGATAGGCTATCTAGAGGTAAAGTGAATAAAGCACCAGGGCCAATGAGGTGCATCCAAGGATTATGAGGGAAGTGAGGGTGGAAATCGCAGAGGCACTGGCCATAAATTCTCAATCTTCCTTAGACTTGGGGTGATGCTGGAGGACTGGAGAATTGCAAATCTTACATCCTTGTTCAAAAATGGGTGTAAAGATAATCCCAAGAACTCCAGGCCAGTCAATTTAACTGCAGTGGTGGGGAAACTTCTAGTAATAATAATTCGGGACAAATTAATAGTCACATGGACAAATTCGGGTTAAGTAAGGAAAACAGCATGGATTCCTGAAGGGTAAATACTATTTAACTAACAGCCTGGAGATTTTAGAAGGTAACAGAGAGGGTTGATGAAGGCAATGCTATTGATGTGGTGTATTGTATTTACAAAAGACATTTGATACTGTGCCACATAACAGACTTGTGAGAAAACTTATAGTTCATGAATGAAAAGGGACGGTAACAACATGGATACGGCTTTGGCTGAATGGCAGGAAAGAAAGAATTGTAGTTTGTGAATGCTTTTTGGGGGCTGGAGGAAAGGCTGGAGGTCCCCAGGGATCAGTGTTGGCACCCTTGATTTTCCTGATATATATTACAAGAGCGACGTCTCAATTCATTCCATCTTCGCTGCCTCCGGAGAATCCTTGGCATCAGGTGGCAGGACCATATCTCCAACTTCCTCGAGGCGCCCAATACCCCCAACATATACACCCTAATGAGTCAGCAGCGGTTGAAATGGCTTGGCCATGTGAGCCACATGGAAGATGGTAGGATCCCCAACGACGCATTGTACAGCGAGCTTGTCACTGGTATCAGACCCACCGGCCGTCCGTGTCGCCGCTTAAAAGACATCTGCAAACGCGAAATGAAGTCCTGTGACATTGACCACAAATTGTGGGAGTCAATTGCCAGTGATCCCTAGAGCTAGCAGATAGCTATAAAGGCGGGTCTGAAGAATGGCGAGTCGAAGAGACTTAACAGTCGGCAGGAAAAAAGACAGAAGCACAAGGAGAGAGCCAACCATGAAATAGCCTCGACAACCAATTTTATCTGCAGCGCCTGTGGAAGAGCCAATTCACTCTAGAATTGGCCTTTGTAGCCACTCCAGGTGCGGCTCCACAAACCACTGACCACCTCCAGGTGCTTACACATTTTCGCCCGAGACAAGGAGGCCAAAGAAGGTAACTGACCAAGACCATGGTGTTCAGGGCACAATTTCAGAGTTTGCAGATGATACGAAACGTGGAAGCATTGTGAACTGTGAGGAGGATGGTGTTGAATTTCAAAAGTACTTAGACAACTTGGTGGAAAGGGCAGGCAGGTGGTAGATGAATTTCAATGCAGAGAAATATGAAGTGATTCATTTTGGTCGGAAGAATATTGAGATAATGTAAAATAAAGGGCACCATTCTAAAGGAGCAGAGAGACCGAGGTGCACATGTGCATAAGTCATTGATGTTGGCAGGAGAGGTTGAGAGAGCATTTAATATAGCATACAGTATCCTGGGCTTTATTAACAGGGACATTCAGTACAAGAGCAAGGAAGTTATGTTGAACTTATATAAAACACTGATTCAGCCTCAGCTGAAGTATTCTGTCCAATTCTGGGCACCACACTTTAGGAAGATTGTGAGGGCATTGGAGAGAGTACAGAAAAGATCCATGAGAATGCTTCCAGGCATGAGGAATTTCAGTTATGAAGATAGACAGGAGAAGTTAGGATCATTTTCCTTGGAGAAGAGAAGACTGAGAGGTGAGTTGATTTGATAGAGTTGTTCAAAACCATGAGGGGTCTGGACAGAGGAGATAGAAAGAAACTGTTTCCACTCGTGAAAAGAATCGAGAACGAGAGGGCACAGATTGAAATTAATGGGTAAGAGAGGCAGAAGTGACATGAGGCAATACTTTCTCACGCAAGGAATGGCTAAGGCTAAGGACTGGAATGTACTGCCTGAGAATGTGATGGAGACAGGTTCAATTGAAGCATTCAAAATGCAATTAGACTGTTATCTGGAAAGGAAGAATGTGCAGGGTTATGGGGAGAAGGCGGGGAATGGCACGAGGTTAATTGCTCTTTCGGAGAGCCGATGTGTACATGATAGACTGAATAGCCTCTTTCTGTGCTGTAACAATTATGTGATTCCCTGATTCATGCCTTTGTTACCTCTGTGCATAACTATTTCGACTCACTCCTGGCTGATCTCCCACATTCTACACTCTGTAAACTTGAGGTCATCCAAAACTCTGCTGCCCATGTCCCAGCTCACACCAAGTTTTCTTCCTCTATCACTGACCGACATTGGCTCCCAGTCAAGCAATGTCTTGATTTTAAAATTCTCATCCTCGTTTTCAATACCTCCATCGAACAAAGAACAAAGAACAAAGAAAATTACAGCACAGGAACAGGCCCTTCGGCCCTCCAAGCCTGCGCCGATCCAGATCCTCTATCTAAACATGTCGCCTATTTTCTAAGGGTCTGTATCTCTTTACTTCCTGCCCATTCATGTATCTGTCTAGATACATCTTAAAAGACGCTATCGTGCCCGCGTCTACCAGCTCCGCTGGCAACGTGTTCCAGGCACCCACCACCCTCTGCGTAAAGAACTTTCCACGCATATCCCCCCTAAACCTTTCCCCTCTCACTTTGAAGTCGTGACCCCTAGTAATTGAATCCCCCACTCTGGGAAAAAGCTTCTTGCCATCCACCCAGTCTATACCTCTCATGATTTTGTACACCTCAATCAGGTCCCCCCTCAACCTTCGTCTTTCTAATGAAAATAATCCTAATCTACTCAACCTCTCTTCATAGCTAGCGCCCTCCATACCAGGCAAAATCCTGGTGAACTCCTCTGCACCCTCTCCAAAGCTTCCACATCCTTTTGGTAATGTGGCGACCAGAACTGCACGCAGTCTTCCAAATGTGGCCGAACCAAAGTCTTATACAACTGTAACATGACCTGCCAACCCTTGTACTCAATACCCCGTCCGATGAAGGAAAGCATGCTGTATGCCTTCTTGACCACTCTATTGACCTGCGTTGCCACCTTCAGGGAACAATGGACCTGAACAGCCAAATCTCTCTGTACATCAATTTTCCCCAGGACTTTTCCATTTACTGTATAGTTCACTCTTGAATTGGATCTTACAAAATGCATCACCTCGCATTTGCCCTGATTGAACTCCATCTGCCATTTCTCTGCCCAACTCTCCAATCTATCGATATTCTGCTGTATTCTCTGACAGTCCCCTTCACGATCTGCTACTCCTCCAATCTTAGTGTCGTCTGCAAACTTGCTAATCAGACCACCTATACTTTCCTCCAAATCATTAATGTATATCACAAACAACAGTGGTCCCAGCACGGATCCCTGTGGAACACCACTAGTCACACGTCTCCATTTTGAGAAACTCCCTTCCACTGCTACTCTCTGTCTCCTGTTGCCCAGCCAGTTCTTTATCCATCTAGCTAGTACACCCTGGACCCCATGCGACTTCACTTTCTCCATCAGCCTACCATGGGGAACCTTATCAAACGCCTTACTGAAATCCATGTATATGACATCGACAGCCCTTCCCTCATCAATCAACTTTGACACTTCCTCAAAAAATTATATTAAGTTGAATGACCTTCCCTGCACAAAACCATGTTGCCTATCACTGATGAGCCCATTTTCTTCCAAATGGGAATAGATCCTATCCCTCAGTATCTTCTCCAGCAGCTTCCCTCCCACTTACGTCAGGCTCATCGGTCTATAATTACCTGGATTTTCCCTGCTACCCTTCTTAAACAAGTGGACAACATTAGCAATTCTCCAGACCTCCTGGACCTCACCCGTTTTTAAGGACGCTGCAAAGATATCTGTCAAGGCCCCAGCTATTTCCTCTCTCGCTTCCCTCTGTAACCTGGGATCGATCCCATCCGGACCTGGGGACCTGTCCACCTTAATGCCTTTTAGAATACCCAACACTTCCTCCCTCCTTATGCCGACTTGACCTAGGGTAATCAAACATCTGTCCCTAACCTGAACCTCCGTCATGTTCCTCTCCTCGGTGAATACCGATGCAAAGTACTCGTTTAGAATCTCACCCATTTTCTCTGACTCCACGCATAACTTTCCTCCTTTGTCCTTGAGTTAGCCAATCCTTTCTCTAGTTACCATCTTGCTCCTTATATATGCTCCCTATCTCTGTAATATCCTGCAGCTCCACAATCCGCCAAGATATCTGTGCATCTCTAATTCTGACCTCTTGTGCATCCCTGATTTTCATCACTCCACCACTAATATCTGCACCTTTAGCTAATGAGGCTCCAAGTTCTAGAATACCCTCCCTTCACCTCTCCGCTTCTCCAACTCGCTTTCATCCTTTAACACGCCTGTTAAAACCTACTTCTTTGGCCAAGCTTTAAACTAGTATCTCATTTCAGGGAAGCACCTTGGGACATTTCATTATGTTAAAGGCGCTGTATAAATATAAATTGTTGTTGAAGTTTGCCAAACATGATTTGTTATTACCAGACCCCTGCTGCTTCTTGTCTGTTATCGTATGTTTTTCAAAGAAACGAATATATTTCTCCTGGGTTGTGACCCCATGAAATTTCTCCAGTAGTGATGCGTGTCTGACTGCTCAGTAATTACAGGGTTTACTCTATCTCTCCTTTTCTAAACAGTGTGTAACAATTACAGTGCTCCAGTCCTCTGTCATCGCTCCCATATCCAAGGAGGATTGAAAGATTCTGGCCAGTGCCTCTACTATTTTCACCATTCCTTCCCTCAGTAATCCTCACGCATCCTGTCCAGAGTAAATTTTCTGCTTTATTGTGGTATGCAAGGTGTCGGAATGAAAGCGGTTAACGGAATCTATTTGCTCAGTGAATGTAATTAATGTCAGTCTCTATGGAACCTAATTATTTCACTGGAGGTGCTCCATCTTCTAATGGTAAGGGACTCTTTTCAATGTGTTTTCACATATTGTGAGTGGGAGCATAATCCCTGGCACTAATAGGGACCAGCGTCTCCAGAGAGAGGGGGAGGATAGATCAGAATCTGAGGACAATAGATTGGAATCTGACAACAATGGGTCAGAATCTGAGAACAATAGATTGTAATGTTACAAAAATGGGCAGGGGGTTATCCTGGGATCTTGACACTCTTTCTGCATACTATGATCGGCTACCACTAGCATCTAGCATCTATTACGCAGTGAACATTATTCAATACATTTACTATCTCATCCTTGCTATTGTTGGTGTTCCTGGTAAGTCTCTATATCCAGCTCTTCATTCTCTAAACCATGTTAAACTGCATTACTGTACTTCTCATTTACTCTGCCCTTGCTGATTTTGGTATCCCTCCAGCTATTATCTTTATATAACCATTGCTAACCGCATTATGGTTTGTGTAATTTAATCTCTCATCTTTGCTTCTGTTGTTGCCCTGGTAAGACTCTAGTTCCAGCCATGAGATATGTAAACCTTGCTTCACTGAAATACTGATTTGGAATTTATTTATTTTTTTGAAGACTGAAGGTAGTGTCATTGGTCTCCATAAGAAACTTCATACCCTATTTGTGAACCACTTACCTTTCACTGGCCAGTGTCTGAGACTGAACAAGACAGTCTACAACCTCTGTAGTAATTTAAACCAGAGCTGATTTCATCTCCATATTCCCTCCATCAACAAACATGCCGACTACCACCTCTGCAATAACTGCCGTCTCCACCTCGGCCTCAGCCCATCTGCTGCATAAACTCTCATCTGTGCCTTTGTTAAATCTACACGTGACTATTCCAGTTCTATCATGGTCACCTTCCCAGTTATAAACCTCCATAAACCACAGCCCAGCCTGCGGTGGTGTCTCAGTGAACATCAACGTCAGCTCGAGGAACAAAACCTCATTGTCTGATTAGGCATTCTACAGACTTCCAGACTGAACATTGAGTTCAATAATTTCAGATCAATACTGGCTCTTTTAATTATTTTGCTTTATCATTTTTTTTGCCATGTCCTGGCCTTAAACTGGATTTTTTTATGTTGCTGCTTTTGGATTGGGCTGTTCATTATTTTGTCATTTAACACCTTTGCTGCAATAACGCTTTGTCTTTCACCACACCACAAGCACACTCTCTTTGCCTTTGCCCCATGACCTCCTTGTCAGTTAATCTCTATGACCCTCTGTCCTTTCAACACCTCTTTTTTCTCTTTTGCCCCACCCTTGCTTTATTTCCTTAAAACCTGACCTTTCTAACCTTTGCCAATTCTGATGAAAGGTCACAGGCCTGAAGCGTTAACTCTGCTTCACTCTCCACAGATGCTTCCAGACCTGCTGAGTCTTTCCAGCACTTTTTGTTTTCATTTAAGACATGTAGTGGAGTTCCCCAGGGATCAATGTTGGGATCGTTTTTCTTCCTGACAAATATTAATGACATGGACCTTGGTGCACAGAGCATAATTTCAAAGTTTGCAGATGATGCAAAACTTGGAAGCATTGTGAACTGTGAGGAGGATAGTGTAGAAATTCAAACGGACATAGACAAGTTGGTGGAATGGAAAGACAGGTGGCAGATGAAGTTCAATGTGGAGAAATGTGATGTGATTCATTTCGATAGGAAGAACATGGAGAGGCAATATAGCATAAATTGTACAACTCTAAAGAATGTGCAGGAGCAGAGGGACCTGAGTGTATATGTGCATGGGTCATTGAAGTTGGCAGGAGAGGTTGAGAGTGGTTAATAAACCAGACAGTATCCTGCACTTTATTCACAGCAGCATGGAATGCAAAAGCAAAGAGGTTATTTTGAACTTGTGTGAGACACTAGTTCGGCCTCAGTTGCAGTATTACGTCTAGTTCTGGGCACCACACTTTAGGTAACGTGAAGACATTGGGGAGTGTACATAAACATTCACAAGAATGGTTCCAGAGATGAAGAATATCAGTAATGAAGAGAGACTGGAGAACTGGGAACATTTTCCTTAGAGAAGAGAAGGCTGAGAGGAGATTTGAAAAAAAGGTATTCACAATTATGAGGTGTCTGGACAGAGTGGATCGGAAAAACTCTCCCCACTCCTGAAAGGTTCCAAAACGAGAGGGCAAAGAATTAAAGTAATTGGTAAAAGAAGCAGAAGTAACATGAAGAAAACTTTTTCACACAGCGAGTGGTTAAGGTCTGGAATGCACTGCCTGAGAGTGTGGTGGAGGCAGATTCAATCGAGGTAAACAGGAGGAAATTGGATAGCTGTGTGAAAAGGAAAATTGTACAGAGTTACAGGGAGAAGGCAGGGAAGCGGTACTAGATGAATTGCTCTTTTGGACAGCCAGTGCAGACACGATGGACTGAATGGCCGCCTGTAACAATTCTGTGATTCTGTGACAGTTGACCACAAAATGAGCTTCCACCGTTATATTCGTGCCATCACTATCACCACCTATTTCCACTTCAATAACATCGCCTTATTTCACCCCTGTCTTAACTCATCCGCTGCTGAAGCTCTCAGTCATGCTTTCATTACCTGTAGACTGGACTATTCGAACTCATTCTCCCACATTCTACTATCTGTAAACTTGAGGTCATCTAAAACTCTGCTGCCTGTGCCTTAACTCACAGAAAGTCTCATTCCCCGATCACTGACCGACATCAGCTCACAGTCAAGCAATGTCTTGATTTTAAAATTCTCATTCTTGTTTTCCAATCCCTCCATTGCCTCACCCCTCACTAACTCTGGAATCCCCTCCAGCCCCACAAACCTCTGAGATATCTCTGCTCCTCGAATTCTGACCTCTTGTGCATCCCTGATTTTAATTACTCCACCATTGTGGCCACACCTTCAGTTGCCTCGGCCCAAAGCACTGGAATACGCGCCCTGCACAGCTCCATCTCTCCATCTCTCCACCTCGCTTTTATCCTTTTAGACACTCCTTTAAAACTTGCCTCTTTGACCAAACATTTGGTCACCTAACCTAATATCTCCCTTGGTGGTTCAGTGTGATACTTTGTTTCATAATGCTGCTGTGAAGTACCTTGGGATAAGTTCTTGCTGAACTTTGCCAGACATGAATTGTCATTAGCATATCCATGTGGCTTGAAATTTATTATGCTATGCTTTTCCAAGCAAATAATATTTCTGTCCTGGGTTGTGAAATTTCACCACCACTGACGTCAGATTGACTGGACAGTACAGGGTTTACCACATCCCTCCTTTTTGTAAACTAGGTGTATAATTTGCAGCCCTCCAGTGCTCTGTCATCACTCCTATATCAAGAGAGAATTGATAGATTCTGTGCAGTGCTTCTTCCATTTGCACCATTCCTTCTCTCACCAACCCTCAGAATTCCCATCCAGACCGGGTAAATGTTCTAGTTTATTGTGATACAAAAAGTGTTGGATTGAAAGGGGTTAACTGAACCTGTTTGTTCAGTGACTGCAATTAATGTCAGTCTCCATGGACCCTAATTGTGTCACTGGAAGATTTCCCTCTTCTATTAATAAGGGGCTCCTTTCAATGTGTTATCACATAGTGTCAGTGGGAGTATCACATCACTCCCGGCACTAACAGGGATCAGCGGCTCTGGAGAGAGGGAGAGGAAAGATCAGAATCAGAGTACAATAGATTGGAATGTTACAACAATGGGCAGGAGTTTCATCTGGGAGTTTAACTTTCTTTCTGCAGATTATGATCAGTTCTCATTAAACAGTCGGATCTATTACTCACTGAGGAATATTCAATACATTTACTACCCCTTCCTGGCTATTATTGATGTCCCTAGTAAGTCCTTGTATCTAGCTATTAATTCTATAAACCATGTTTAACTGCATTACCATTCTTGTCATTTCCGCTGCCCTCCTTGCTGCTGTTGTTATTCCTGGCAAATTTCTGTCCCCAGATATTAGCTCTATAAACCATTGCTATGTGCATTAGAGTGCTTGTAATTTACTCTCCCATCTTTGCTGCTGTTGCTGTCCCTGGTAAGTCTCTATTTCCTGCTATGAGATCTGTAAAATTTGTTTCACTGAAATAATGTTCTTGCTATTTAAATTTGGGAAGAGTGTAGTTGTCACTGGTCTCCATAAGAAATTCCATCCACTATCCATGAACCATGATCTCCTCATTGCCAAATATCTGAGGCTGAACCAGACAGTTTGCAACCTCTGTGTTCTATTTAAATCTGAGCTGAGTTCATCTCCATATTCTCACCAACCCTGCCGACTATCACCTCTGTACTAACACACATCTCCACCTCTGCCTCAGCCTATCTGCTGTATAAACATTCATCTGTGCCTTTGTTAAATACACACTTGACTATCCCAATTCTATCCTGGTCACCCTCCCATTTATAAACCTCCATAAACCACAGCCCATCCAGACTCTGCTGCCTGTATTCTAACTCACACCAATCCCGATCACCCATCACCCTTGTGCTCACTGATTTACATTGACTCCCAGTCTGGCAGCACCTTAATTTTATTATTCTCATTCATGTGTTTGAATCCCTCCATGGCCTCACCCCTCCAGTTAGTCCCATTCCCCTGACAGTTCCCATATTCCTTTTGGCCTTCTAGTATTTTCTTCAATTAGCTTTAAAAATAAACTTCACCCCCTCTTTATTCTACCACTGACCACGGTTTTCAGCTCCACAGGGCCCAACGTCATGGACGCTTGGATCCATAAAAAGGTATGAGCTGAGCTGCCGGTCATTTCCAGTGCTCCATGCTGGACAGGGATTTAGACCTGGTTTATCAAGCATGTGCTGGTAGTGTGAGGAAGGGTCTGAATATGGTGCCAATCAGCCATTGCAGCAGCTTTGATATATGTCTTTGAAACTTGGCCTGTGCATGTCCACTGACCACCTGTGTTAGTCATTCTCAGCTGAACATATATTCAGCAGCACGAGGAGCCCCTCTGGTGTTATTTAAAAGGACCAGACATCCAACTTACAGGTGAGGGGATTTTGAATTACTTTTGCTATTGTAAAGTTAGTGGAGGTGCTGTGGATGGTTTTCTGGAGGTTGTGTTGTGAGCTGCTGCAGACATTCAGGCAGGACAGAGGATGTGGTGACCCAAGACTGGACGAGGTATGAGAGCACTTTTCCTACCTTACCTGCCCCAGGAGTAGTGTGTGAGGTGACTCTGATTCAAAAAGGAGTTAGTCACAGAGCTGTGTCACCTCCTGCAACACATGGAGCCTCACACCAGAGTGATGACGGAGCTGTCAGTGGACGTTAAGATCGCAGTTTCATTGAAACTCTATGTATTTGGATATTTCCAGGCAGGAGCAGGAGACATATCCAGTATTGAGTAGTAGAGGTTGATGGAGTTCAGAAGAGTGAGGGAGGGATCTCATAGAAACCTGCAGAATTTTAATCAGTCTGGACAGACTAGATGCAGGAAGGATGTTCCCGATGTTGGGGTGTCCAGAACCAGGGGCAACAGTCTAAGGATAAGGGGTAAACCTTTCAGGACTGAGATGAGGAGAAATTTCTTCACCCAGAGAGTGGTGAGCCTGTGGAATTCGCTACCACAGGGAGCAGTCGAGGCCAAAACATTGTATGTTTTTAAGAAGGAGTTAGATATAGCTTTTGGTTCTAAAGGGATCAAAGGATATGGGGGGAAAGATTACTGAGTTGGATGATCAGCGATGATCATAACGAATGGTGAAGCAGGCTCGAAGGACCGAATGGCCTACTTCTGCTCCTATTTTCTATGTTTCTATGTTTCCCTGCTTTTGTATCCTTGCCTCCAAGATCTGATATGTTTTACTAAACACTCTCTTAATAAGTCCTACCAACTGCAATGATAAATGCAGATGGAGCCCCAGGTCCCTCTGCTCCTGCACAATGTTCAGAACTGTGCTATTAAGTCTATCTTGCCTTCCTATTCCTTCTGGCATAAGGCATCACCTCACACTCCTCTGTATTAAATTCCACCTGCCATTTCTCTGTTAATTCTGCTGGATTGTCGATATCCTGTTGCAGGCAGTTTGTCTCATCCTCAGTGTTTGCCACGCGTCCAAGTTCGGTGTCATTGGCAAGCCTTGAAATTCTGCTCTGTATTCCAAGATCCAAGTCATTTATATATAGCAAAAAAAAAAAGTGGTCCAAGCACTGACCCTTGGGGAACATTACTGCCTACCATCCTCCAGTCTGAAAAACAACCATTTAACACTACTCACCCTTTTCTTTCCATCAATCAATATTTGATCCAATTGGATGCTAATCCATGTCATTCAATTTTGTTATCCAACATTTTAGAACATAGAACATAGAACAGTACAGCACAGTACAGGCCCTTCGGCCCACGATGTAGTGCCGAACCTTTAACCTACTCTAAGATCAAACTACCTACACACCCTTCATTCTACTATCATCCATGTACCTATCCAAGAGTCGCTTAAATGTCCCTAATGTATCTGCTTCTACTACCGCCGCTGGCAGTGCGTTCCACGCACCCACCACTCTCTGTGCAAAGAACCTACCTCTGACATCTCCCCGAAACCTTCCTCCAATCATCTTAATATTATGCCCCCTTGTGATAGCCCTTTCTGCCCTGGGAAAATGTCTCTGGCGATCCAATCTATCTATGCCTCTCATCATCTTGTACCCCTCTGTCAAGTTACCTCTCATCCTTCTTCGTTCCAACGAGAAAAGACCGAGCACCCTCAACCTTTCTTCGGAAGACATGCCCTCCAGTCCAGGCAGCATCCTGGTAAATCTCCTCTGCACCCTCTCTAAAGCTTCCACATCCTTTTGTGTGGTACTTCATCAAACGCTTTCTTAAAATCCATGTAGACCATCCACCACATTCTTTTCATCAACCTGCTCTGTTACTTCATCAAAATAAATTCAATTAGTTCATGAAAGCATGATCTACTTTTTAAAAATCCGTGCAGACAACCCTTAATTAACTCAAACATCTCCTCGTGTGTGTTGATTTTTTTCCCGCTGATTTAGTTTCTAAAACCTTCCTCACCACTGATGTTAAACTAACTGACCAGTAATTGCGAGGCCTGTGTGTTGTCCATTCCCATTGATAATTCTGGGAGGTGAGGGTGACCATCTATGTCATCGTTTTTTCGCTCAGCAGGGAGAAGCAGAATGAGAGATCACGTGGCTTTGTCAGGATAGCGGGAATCCTGATGGTGTTGGTGTCTCTGCGGGGGACCCATGTCAATGGGGAGAGGTACAGGAACTGAATGAACTCTCACTCCATTAATGTACTGTTGGTGTGTGAGCATGCCCAGTACATCATGTTGGTAAATGTTGACTACCCTGTCAGCAGCCACCATACCTTCATTCTGAAGCAGTCAGCCATTCTCAACACTTAGGGCTTCCATACAGAACCAGACTGTGGCTCCTCGGAGGCAAAGAAAAAAACCGTCTAGACACAGCTCATGTTTCTGCATCCCCAAACCACCTACCACCGCCACCCAACCTCCCACAATTAACATGTGTATAATGTGAGCAATGGAGTCACCAGGAACATGGTGGGACAGACCATCGGTGTGATGAAGCAATGCTTCCAATGTCTGAACCGCACGGGGAGAGCCCTCCAGTACACACTGAAGCAGGTGTCCAAGTTCATGGTGTTCTGCTGCACCCTTCATATCATCACCATCATGAGGACACAGGCATTGGCACCAGGAATCCGGAGGACACCTCAGGAGGAGGAGGAGGACACAGGGAGGATATTTCCTGGACGCCTTCGAACTAGACAGGCTGTCGGAGAGTCCCTGCTAAGATTTTGTTTCCCATAGGACAACTTCCCTTTCCCACCATGGATCCCCCAATCTCCACCATTTCACCCATCTGAGACGCCCCATCACAGTGTCCCCTTGGTCACCATCCTGTAATAAAAACCACCAACATAAACCTTTTCAGTAACATCTTTATCCAACAACACATCCAATTATACAAAAGGAAAATGGAAATATTCACCCTTGTATATTCCCTTCGTCTCTGTCTTGTGCGTTCCCTCGACTTGCCTCGTGCTCCCCAGTGTTTCCCTAGTGACTGCAGCATGGCTGGTGGAAGACTGCTGACTTTCATTCGGGGAGACTGCAGATGACCTTGCAGGATGTCCTCGAGCAGCTCTGGGCCTTGAGTGCTTCTATTCAAACTGTACCACCTCGACGTAGGCAGCAGCCCAGTAATGTTCTGATCTGAGTCCTGTGTATTATAACACGTTTGTGACCTCGCTCTCCGGGAGCTGCCACATGCACTATCCTTTCCCCCTGCCCTGGCTGCAGTTCGTGCGTTTTCCGTGAATCAGCATGTGCAGATTCCGACTCTATACCAGCCTCTAAGGCACACACAGTGGAAGTATTTGAGCTGGAGGCTGTGAGTATCAGACTAAGTGATGGGGCTTCACCATCAGTCCTGTGCTGATGCTCTCTCTCTGTCTCCTGGAGCTGCTGTGACTGGGAAGCTGGCAGTTTTGGGGTACCATTGGGAAGTGTAAAATCAGAAGGGTCGTATTGGGATGAGAGATTGTGGGTGGGTTGGAAAGCAGGAGGTCCATGATCCCACCATCTCCAGCTTGTACATCATCCCAGACAGCAGGATGGGGGGGAGGTGGGAGTTAAGAAGGGGCATAAGGCAGGAACATAGCATCATCCTGAATGCTCTCAGCGATGCCGGATGCCACGGGCTCTGTCACAGCCGGTCCCATGATGTGAAGAACCATCTCCTCCCTCAAGCTCAGGGGTTGAAGGTATGCCTGGTCACTCGCCGGTTCACTTGCTGCTCCCTGTGATTATGGGTCACCTTGTCCTGTAAGAAAGAAGGCAGAATATTAATGATTGTTTTACACTGTGTTTTGATGATGTGCCTGCCATAGCTGAATAGCTGGAGGTAATTGGAGGCAGTGAGAGGTGGGTGTGAGGCTGCTATCAGTACAAGGTGTGTGAGGGTAAGGTGGAGTATGTGAATGTTAGGTGTGAGTCCTGAGTGTTAGGGACTGCTGATGGGTGAGTGATGGGGGTGTGGTGTATTGAGCAGTGTGAGAGGTTGGTGATGTTGGGGGTAGGAGGTGCCATTTGGAGATTAATTCAATGACATTGACCACCCGTATGAGCTCATTAAACTTCTTCTGGCTCTGCTGCCAGATTCTCGTGGCGAGAATTCTTGCATTGACCTCCCTGGCCACCTTCACTGATCCCCTTCGGAGGACGTTCCTTGAGAGTCTCCACCCCACCACACAGAAACAGAGCCACTCTCCTCCTGTCACCCTTCGTAACTAAGACATCCATCCCCACATCCGTGAACCGCAGAACCCTCTGTTGCAGTGTGCTATTTACCTTGTCTCCAATTGCAGAATTTACAGTGAGCACCAGCAGCCTCCAGTGAATCAGTGCATCTTCTCTTTAAGAGGGACAGACTGCGTTTAAAAGCTGAACCTGGCTGAAACATGTGTCAGCCTCACACACCTTGAGGGCCCTGTTAAGCATCCAGACAGACAGCAGCGCAGGTAACCCGGGGTGGCACGTAGAATTCATGGAAATGAGGAGGCAGCAGGAAGTGTGTTTGTCACCTGCCTCAACAGGAACGGGCACAGGCAGATCATGATCCCTCTGCCCAAAAACACGACGTACTCTCTATTTCTATTTGCTGTTCTCTCTTTCACACTTTCTCACTCTCTGTCTTTCTCTCTCTCTTCACTCACTTTCTCTTGCTCAAAAAATAAGAGATTGATGCAGCACAGAAGAAGGCTATTCGGCCCTTTGTGTCAGTGCTGTCTCTTCGAAAGAGCCATCTAATTAGTTCTTCTTTCCTCCTCTTTCCCCAGACTCCTG
Organism: Heterodontus francisci; assembly: GCF_036365525.1. NCBI lineage: Eukaryota > Metazoa > Chordata > Chondrichthyes > Heterodontiformes > Heterodontidae > Heterodontus > Heterodontus francisci. Next base: position 140,132 of record NW_027140569.1, read on the forward strand.
TTTTTCTTTTCCTTTTCAAGTATTTGATAAATTGCCTTTTGAATGATATTATTGAATCTGCTTCCACCATGTTTTCAGCCAGTGAATTCTAGATCCCAACAACTCGCTGTGGAAGAAAATTCTCCTAATTTCACCTCTGGTTTTTTGTCATTTACCTTCAGTCTGTGTCTTCTTAATACTGAACTTCAGATTTTTGGATTTAGATATACAGCACTCGAACAGGCCCTTCGGCCCACCGAGTCTGTGCCGACCATTAGCCACCCATTTACATTAATCCTGCACTAATCCCATATTCCTACCACATCCTCACCTGTCCCTATATTCCCTTACCACCTACCTATACTAGGGGCAATTTATAATGGCCAGTTTACCTATCAACCTGCAAGACTTTTGGCTGAGGGAGGAAACCCACAAACTCCACACAGGCATTACCCATAATATGAGGCTGCAATGCTAACCACTGCACCACTGTGCCGCCCCTGTTTCTGACACTGGAAACAGTTTCACATTGATTACCTTATCAAAACCCTTCATAATTTTGAATTTAATATCAAATCTCCCCTTACCTATCACTGCTCTAATGAGAACAATCCCAGCTTTTCGAATCTATCCACGTAACTGTATTCGCAGATCCCTGGTACCATTCTCGTAATTCACCTCTGTATCTTCACTACGTCCTTGACATCCTTACCAATGTGTGGTGATCAGAATTGGACACAATTCTCCATCTGGGACCTAACCAATGATGTATAAATATCAGCATTTCCTCCTGGGTTTTATTACTCTGTGTCTCTCTCTCTAACACCAAGGACACTGCATGCTACTATCTAAGATCTGTGTGTTTACACCCTAGGTCTCTCTAATCATGCACTCACTCTATAATGGCACCATTTATTTTATTTTTTTTCTTCTCATACTTCCTACCCAAATGTCTCACTTCACATTTCACTGTGTTAAATTCCATCTGCCATGTTCCTGCCCATTTTACCTGTCAGTCTCTGTCCTCCTGAAGTCTGTTACTATCCTTCTCACTGTTTATTAACATTTCTGCGTTTCCTTCCATCTGAAAACTTGGACATTACCCCCTCTGTACACAAGCCCACTGCATTAGCATGCAACACCAGGGATCCCAACAGTCACCCTGGGAAACCCCACTGTATACTTCGCTCCAGCTGAAAAGCAGCCATTATTCCCTACTCTCTGATACCTGTCACCTAGGTAATTTCTTGCATGCTGCGATTGAAAAAGAAAAAAAAAGGACTTCCATTTATGTAGCGCCTTTCATGACAACTGCATGTTCCAAAGCGATTTACAATCAACGTATACTTATAATGCCTACTCACTCTTGTACTGTCGGAAAAAGGGCAGCCAATTTTCGCACAGCAAGATCCCACAAGCAGCAATGTGATAATGACCAGATCTGTTTTTATGATGTTGCTTGATGGATAAATATTGTCCAGGCCACAGGGAATAATTCCCCTGATCTGCTGCTAAATAATCCCATAGGATCATTAGCATCCACCTAAGAGGGCAGATGGGGCCTTGGTTTAACGTTTCATTCGAAAGACTGCTTATCTGATAGCGCAATACTCCCTCAGTACTGTCGCTGCACTGTCAGCCTTGATTCTTGTGAAAAAGCCATTTCATGACACTTGATCCTGGAAGCTTGTGACTGAAAGTGGAGAGAGCTACAAACTGTGCCTCGGCTGACTTTGGCCCTTTAATCCCATGTGTTTCTAATTGGGTCACACGGCTGTTATATAGTACTTTATCAAACACCTTTTGAAACGATAGGAAAATTGTAAAAGTACAGGCAGGAAAAGTCATAGAAACATATAATAGCATTGCATGGAAGGGGGTCATTTGGTCTATGAAGCCTGTGCTGGCTCTTTTGATGAGTTTCCAGTGAGTTCCACACCCTGGATCTTTCCCAGATCCTTGAACTTTTCCCCTTAATATCTAACCAAATCACTTTTTGAACCTACTTTTGAATCTGTATCCTTCAGCCTATCATACAATAATTTGCAAATCCGAAACAAAAATTGCATTACAATAATCCCCATGTCAACTCTGCTTCTTTTTTCCAATCACCATAAATCTATGTCCTCTGGTTAATGGCCCCTCATACATTAGAAACATTATATAATTTACATAAACCCTTCATGATGTTAAATATCCCTATCTGATCACCTTGTAAATGTCCCTGCTCCAAGGAAAACAATCCCAGCTACATAACTGTAATCCCTCATCCCTGGAAAAGTTCCAGTAAAAATCTTCTGTCCCCTCTCCAAGGTTTCATGTCCTTCCGAAAGTGTGGTTTCCAGTATTGGACACAATACTCCAGATGGAGCCGGACTAGTCTTTTCTATAGGGTTAACACAATATCCTGGCCAGTCTACTCTGTGTCTCTATTAATCAAGCCGAGTAATCTACTTGCTTTGTGAACTGTTTGTTAACCTGTCCAGTTACTTTCAAAGATTGCATACAAACACCTCAGGTCTCTCTGTTACTCTCAATAGCTTTAAAGTTGTGCCATTCAGCTTGTATTATCCCTGGTCATTCATCCGGAAGAAAATGGGCTTATCAGTGATAGGCAACATGGTTTTGTGCAGGGAAGGTCATGTCTTACCAACTTAATAGAATTCTTTGAGGAAGTGACAAAGTTGATGGATGAGGGAAGGGCTGTAGATGTCATATACATGGACTTCAGTAAGGCGTTTGATAAGGTTCCCCATGGTAGGCTGATGGAGAAAGTGAAGTCGCATGGGGTCCAAGGTGTACTAGCTAGATGGATAAAGAGCTGGCTGGGCAACAGGAGACAGAGAGTAGCAGTGGAAGGGAGTTTCTCAAAATGGAGACGTGTGACCAGTGGTGTTCCACAGGGATCTGTGCTGGGACCACTGTTGTTTGTGATATACATAAATGATTTGGAGCAAAGTATAGGTGGTCTGATTAGCAAGTTTGCAGACGACACTAAGATTGGTGGAGTAGCAGATAGTGAAGGGGACTGTCAGAGAATACAGCAGAATATAGATAGACTGGTGAGTTGGGCAGATAAATGGCAGATGGAGTTCAATCAGGGCAAATGCGAGGTGATGCATTTTGGAAGATCCAATTCAAGAGTGAACTATACAGTAAATGGAAAAGTCCTGGGGAAAATTGATGTACAGAGATATTTGCGTGTTCAGGTCCATTGTTCCCTGAAGGTGACAACGCAGGTCAATAGAGTGGTCAAGAAGGCATACGGCATGCTTTCCTTCATCGGACGGGGTATTGAGTACAAGAGTTGGCAGGTCATGTTACAGTTGTATAGGACTTTGGTTCGGCCACATTTGGAATACTGCGTGCAGTTCTGGTCGCCACATTACCAAAAGGATGTGGATGCTTTGGAGAGGGTGCAGAGGAGGTTCACCAGGATGTTACCTGGTATGGAGGGCGCTAGCTATGAAGAGAGGTTGAGTAGATTAGGATTATTTTCATTAGAAAGACGGAGGTTGAGGGGGGACCTGATTGAGGTGTACAGAATCATGAGAGGTATAGACAGGGTGGATAGCAAGAAGCTTTTTCCCAGAGTGGGGGATTCAATTACAAGGGGACACGAGTTCAAAGTGAGAGGGGAACGTTTAGGGGGGATATGCGTGGAAAGTTCTTTATGCAGAGGGTGGTGGGTGCCTGGAACGCATTGCCAGTGGAGGTGGTAGACTCGGGCACGATAGCGTCTTTTCAGATGTATCTAGACAGATACATGAATGGGCAGGAAGTAAAGAGATACAGACCCTTAGAAAATAGGCGACAGGTTTAGAGAGAGGATTTGGATCGGCGTAGGCTTGGAGGGCCGAAGGGCCTGTTCCTGTGCTGTAATTTTCTTTGTTCTTTGTTCTTTGCATGCAGCTCACCATCACCTTCTCAAGGGCAATTATGGATGGGCAATAAATGCTGGCCTAGTCAACGACACCCACATCCCATGAACGGATAATATATATCAAATCTTCTGACAATATATCTCCTCACACATCTGCCATGCCAATTAAATATTAGGAAGACTGCTGCCGTTGTTTTCAAACCCCACGTCAAAAGTTTCCTAGCTACAGACTGGATCTCTCTCCTTGGCAACTGTCTGAAACTAAAGCAAACTGTTCACAACCTGGTTTCATAGTTGACGCTGCGACGAGCTTCCTGCTAAATATTACTAAAACAGCCTACTTACACTTCCGTATCATCACCCAACTTTGCCCCTCTCTCAGCTCTTCTGCTGATGAAACAGTCCCCCTTGCCTGTGTTACCTGTAGACTCGACTAGTCCAACACACTCCTGGCTGTTCTCCCACATTCTACTCTCCATAACCCTGAGGTGATCCAATGCACTGCTGCCCATGTCCTAACTCACACCAAGTCCTGTTCACCCATTACCCCCTGTACTCACTGACCTACATTGGCTCCTGGTCAGCAACACCTCAATTTTAAAACTCTCAGCCTTCTTTTCAAATCCTTCATTATCTCACTACTCCTTATCTGTGTAATCTCCTCCAGCCCGACAACCCTCCGAGATATCTGCACTCATCTATTTCTGGCCTCTTGAGCATCTACGAGTTTAATTGCTCTACCATTGGTGGTCCTGCCTTCAGCTGCCGAGGCCCTACGCTCTGGAAGAGTAGAGCAGAACTTCCAGGGAGTAATTCCTGGAAGATAAATGTCAGTGAATTAAACACTAAAATAAAAGCAAAATATTGCGGATGCTGAACACTGGAAATACTCAGCAGGTCTGGCAGCATCTGTGCAGAGAGAACCAGAGTTAAGGTTTCAGATCTGTGCCCCTTCATCAGAACTGGTAAACGTTAGAAAGGTAACAGTCTTTGAGCAAGTGAAAGAGGGGAAGGGGGAAGAAGAACAAGAAGGAAGGACTGTGATGGGACAGAGAGGGGATAGATTAAATTACAGACTGTTACATTCCTAACGTTTACCAGTTCTGATGAAGGGTCAGAGACCGGAAACATTAACTCTGTTTCTCTCTACACAGATGCTGCCAGACCTGCTGAGTATTTCCAGCACTTTCTGGTCTCATCCCTAAGCTTTTGAATTCTCTCCCCAAACCCTAAATGCAATAAGCTGCACTGAGTCCAGTTTTAGGGAGTCCTGCTTGGACAGAGTACTAAATGCAGTAAAGTTATCGAGAGATTGAATTTTAAGTGATCTAAGAGTCGATCTCTTTCCAACAATTTGTTAATTTTACATTTAGCATTTCACTTAATTTTAAGCTGAATTTGTACTTTATTTCACAATCTGTTTGTGAGAATTGGACAGTTAATTGATGCTGATGGAAAAGGAAGGTCAGTGTCAGCTTGGATATAAAACTGACTTAATGACAGAAAACAGTGAGTTGCGGGAAATAGTTGTTATTCAAACTGGAGAAAAATAGACAGTTGTGTTCCCCAAGGGTTAGTGCTAGGAACACTGTTTTATTCTGATATGTATAAATGATTTGGATAATGGCATACAGAGAAACATTTCAAAATTTGCAGGTGATACCAAACTTGGAGGCGGGGCAGGCATTGAGGTTGATACCAATCGATGTAAGAGGACAGAGATAGGCTAGCAGAATGGGCAGACGAGAGGCAAATGGAATTTAATACAGACAAGTGTCAAGTGATGCATTTTATCAGAAGTAACAGGGAGAAGCAATGAACACTTAATGGTAAAGTTCGAAAGAGTGTGCAGAGACAAAAGGACATGGGGTTCATGCACATAGATCCCTGAAGGTGGCAGGATATATTGAGAGAGTCGTCAGTAAAGCATATGGGATCTTGGGCTTCATAGATAGAGGTGGTGAGTTCAGAAGAAGGAAAGTTATGCTGTAACTTTATGAAGCTCTGGTTAGGCCCCAAGTGGAGTACTGCATCCAGTTTTGTTCACCACACTTTAGGAAGGATGTGAGGGTCATTGACAGGGTGTAGAGGAGGGTTACTTTAATGGTTCCAGAGATGGAGGATTTTCAGTACAATATAGTCTGTAAAAGCTGGGATTGTCTTCCTTGGAGTAAAGGAGATTGAGGGGAGATTTGATACATGTATACAAGATGATGACCTGTTTGGATAAGGTAGACAGGAAAAGATGTTCCCATTAGCTTATGGTACAATGACTAGAGTTAAGATTGAGGGCAAGAGTTAAGGGGGATGTGATGAACAACATTTTTACACAACGAGTGGTAATGGCCTGGAAATCATTGCCTCCGAGGGTGGTGGAAGCAGAGAAGGTGAATTATTTCAAAAGGATATTGGAAGAACACTTGATGTTAATAAACTTGCAGGAATATGGAGTCAGAGCTGGGGAATGAGACTGGCTGGATTTATCGACAAAGAGCTGGCATGGACTCGATGAGCAGAATGGCCTCATTCTGTGCTGAAATGACTATGACTCTACGACTCTCTGACAGGGGAATACTATTACTACTTTTAGTTTAGTTTAGAGATACAGCACTGAAACAGGCCCTTCGGCCCACCGAGTCTGTGCGGACCATCAACCACCCGTTTATACTAATCCTACACTAATTCCATATTCCTACCACATCCCCACCTGTCCCTATGTTTCCCTACCACCTACCTATACTACGGGCAATTGCTAATGGCCAATTTACCGATCAACCTGCAAGTCTTTGGCATGTGGGTAGAAACCGGAGCACCCGGAGGAAACCCACGCAAACACAGGGAGAACTGGCAAACTCCACACAGGCAGTACCTAGAATTGAACCCGGGTCACTGGAGCTGTGAGGCTGCGGTGCCAACCACTGCACCACTGTGCCGCCCTATACTGGGAAAGTTTATAATGGACTGGGCAGTATCACCCTGGAGAACCCCGTGATGTAAGTGAAATGTTTGATGCCCCAGAACGTGGTTAACAAATGTCCTTCACAAACAGAATAAATCAGTTCAGTCCCACTGACAATTCTGAAGTCATTCACAATGGGGAGTAATTTCTCCTCGTATTCTCTACATAGGACAGCAGTCAGGCTTTTCACTGTGTCCACCACCTCCATGTTGAAAGTCTTGTCAGGGTTAGGTGAGATAAGACACGTTGCCTGGGCGACAGATTTCTTCAATTGTGTTGCTGCTTCTCTGCTCTCTTCAGTCCAACTGGGTTAAAACTGGTCATCATCACCATTAGTTAGTTCAGAAAGAGGAGTCACAGTCTCTGCAAATCGAGGGATGAGGGTCCACTGATACCCCGCCAGCCTGAGGATAGGACACAGGGCAGGACTTTGAGGTGAACAGGGGTAGACACTGGATGGTCTGGGCCTGACGCTGGTGTGGGCTGATGCAGGATGATCTGATCTGGGCACGTAGAAAGGTGACACGGTCTTGCACCAGCTGGGCCTTACGTGGATGTTCTTTTAGTCCAGCTCCCAAAGTCACTGCAGTAGTTCCTGTAAAAGGGTTAAATGTGTGGACACGGTGATGAGAAGATCATCGACATATTGCAGCGAGCAGGAAGACTGTGAAAAGCTCAGAAGGGACCCGGCTACACGTTTGTTGAAAATAGTGGGGTTATTGTGGAACCCCTTGTGACAGACATGTCCAGGAGTACCTCTGGTCCTCAGAAGTGAATGTGAATTTAATTTGTTTCTCTAGTTTTACTGGGATACTCCAATAAACATTAGAGATATCCAGGGTAGAGAAGACAGACCTAACATTGGGAATCCGGGAGAGTGAGGTGGGTGTCTATCAGACAACCGGGTTCACGCAGGGTTGACTGAATTGAGTTTGTGGTGGTCAATAGTCAGTCACCAGCTGCCATCCGGCTTTTCAACCAGTCAAATCGGGCAGTTAGAAGGGAACATGGCTTCGTGAACTACACCCTGGTATAACAATGACATGATATTGTCTGGAATGCATGACATAATCTCAGCTCGGTAAGAATACTGCTTCATGGATCATGCAATGGTCAGTTAATTTCTTCGGGTCTGCTCATGTTTGCACAGTTATCTTTATGGGTTGTGGATACACTCGACACGGACTCGAGAATCGCCTGTACCTCAGGGTGATCAGAGCTGTCTGGTTCCCACTCCTCTGATATTTTAATCATGAATATTGAGGTTACACTGGACACCAGAGTAGGGGTATGTTTTAATGTTCGACAATATACAAATATAGGGATAATCAATTACTGCTGATAACCTTTGAGCACATTACTGCCCAGTAGTCCCTGTCCATTATGCAGGATCATATAAAAGGGAGGCAGGACTTTGACATGAGCTGTGTTCCCTCTCCTACACCAATGTAAGATCTGATCCAGGGTCACAGATTAACCAAAAGGAGGTCGAAGGGTCACAAGCAGTTTATTGAGGAGTAACAGTTCAAATACAGCACAAAATCAGAATAGACATAGTGGACATACGGCCTGTGGCAGGTGAGAAAGGCTTTCTGGCTATGGATCAAATGTAAGAAGCTATTAGTAAAGACGTTATAGCAGGACACACAGAATAATTCAAGGTGATCAGGCAGAGTCAACATGCTTTTGTGAAACGGAAACCATGTTTAACCAATTTATTGAAGTTCTTTGAAGAAGTAACAGGTGCTGTGGATAAAGGGGAACTGGTGGATGTACTATACTTAGATTTCCAGAAGGGATTTCATAATGTGCCACATCAAAGTTCATTGCGGAATATAAAAGCTCATGGTGTAGGGGGCAACCTATTGGCTTGGATAGAAGATTGGCTAGCTAACAGGAAACAGAGAGTAGGCTTAAATGGATCATTTTCTGTTTGGCAAGATGTAACGAGTGGAGTGTCACAGGGATCAGTGCGGGTGCCTTAGCTCTTTACAATTTATATAAATCACTTGGATGAAGGGGCCAAAGGTATGTTTGCTAAATTTGCTGATGACAGAAACGTCGGTCAGACAGTATGTTGTGACGTGGACACAAGTGAACCACAAAGGGGTAGATAGATTGAGTGATTGGGCAAAGATCTGGTAAATGGAGTATAATGTGGGAAAATATGAAATTGTCCATTTTGGCAGGAAGAATAAAAATTAAGCATATAATCACAATGGTGAGAGATTTCAGAGCTCTACCATCCAGGGGGAACTGAGAGTCCTTGTGCATGAATTGTAAAAGGTTAATATGTAGGTATTGCAAGTCATTAGGAAAACTAATAGAATGTTATCGTCCAATGCAGGAGGAATTGAATACAAATGTAGGGAGGTTATGTTTCAGTTATATAGGGAGACCACTTCTGGAATACTGTGTACAGTATTGGTCTCCTCATTTAAGGACAGGTGGAAATGCATTCGAAGCAGTTCAGAGATGGTTTACTAGACTAATGCCTGGAATGGGGGTGTTCTCTAATGAGGAAAGGCTGGACAGGCTAGGCTTATGTCAGCTGGAGTTTAGAAGAGTCAGAGGCGACTTGATTGAAACTTATAAGATTCTGAGTGTGGGACAGAGCAAATGAGGCCGACAGAGAGAGAAAGAACGAGAGAGAGAGAGCTCAATTCAGCTGCTGCTAAAAACCTCATCCATGCCTTTTTTTATCTCGAGACTTGACTATTCTAACACACTCCTGGCTGGTCTCCCACATCCTACTCTCTGTAACCTGTGGTCATCCAAAACTCTGCTGCCATCTTCTAATTTGCACCAAATTCTGTTCACCCAACATCCCTGTGCTGACTGACCTACATTGGCTCTTGGTCCAGTAACACCTCAATTTTAATATTCTCACTCATGTGATCAAATCCCTCCATGTCCTCACCCCTCTGATTATCCCAATCCCCTGTTCATTTCCAATGTTCCTGAAACTTGTTCCTCTTAAAAATCTTTTTTCCAATTCCGGCTTAAAAGTGAGTTTCTTTCCCTCTGCCTCTCTTCATATAACATAGAACATAGAGCATAGAACAGTACAACACAGTACAGGCCCTTCGGCCCACGATGTTGTGCCGAACCTTTAACCTACTCTAAGATCAAACTAACTACCTACCCTTCATTCTCCTATCATCCATGTACCGATCCAAGAGTCGCTTAAATTTCCCTAATGTATCTGCTTCTACTACCACCACTGGCAGCGCATTCCACGCACCCACCACTCTCGGTGTAAAGAACCTACCTCTGACATCTCCCTGAAACCTTCCTCCAGTCACCTTAAAATTATGCCCACTAGTGATAGCCCTTTCCACCTGGGAAAAAGTCTCTGACTATCCACTCTATCTATGCCTCTCATCATCTTGTACCCCTCTATCAAGTCACCTCTCATCCTTCTTCGCTCCAATGAGAAAAGCCCTAGCTCCCTCAATCTTTCTTCATAAGACATGCCCTCCAGTCCAGGCAGCATCCTGGTAAATCTCCTCTGCACCCTCTCTAAAGCATCCATACCCTTCCTATAATGAGGCGACCAGAACTGAACACAATATTCCAAGTGTGGTCGAACCAGGGCCTTATAGAGCTGCAGCATAACCTCGCAGCCCTTAAACTCAATCCCCCGTTAATGAAAGCCAACAAACCATACGCCTTCTTAACAACCCTATCAACTTGGGTGGCAACTTTGAGCGATCTCTGGACATGGACCCCAAGATCCCTCTGTTCCTCCACACTACCAAAAACCCTGTCTTTAAGCCTGTATTTTGCATTCAAATTCGACCTACCAAAATGAATCACTTCACACTTTTCCAGGTTGAACTCCATCTGCCACTTCTCAACACAGCTCTGCATCCTGTCAATGTCCCGTTGCAACCTACAACAGCCTTCCACACTATCCACAACTCTAGCAACCTTCGTGTCATCGGCAAACTTGCTAACCCAGCCTTCCACTTCCTCATCCAAGTCATTTATAAAAATCACAAAGAGCAGAGGTCCCAGAACAGATCCCTGCAGAACACCACTGGTCACCGAGCTCCATGCTGAATACTTTCCATCTACTAACACCCTCTGTCTTCTATGGGCCAGACAATTTTGTATCCAGACAGCCGCAGTGTGGTCTTCCTGACCACACATTTCATCTCTCCTGCTCCACTCATGCTGTGGAAGCTTGGATCCATAAAATGGTGTGAGCTGCACTGCCGGTCACATCCAGCACATTGTACAGGACACCCAGGCTGGCCGGGGTGCTCGTGTCGGTGTAACGTGTGTGTGTCTGTAGTGTGAGGAGAGGTCTGAATATGAAGTCGATCAGCCATTTCAGCAACTTTGATGTACATCTTTGATACTTGGTCCTTGCATGTATACTGACCACCTGTGTTAGTCACTCTCAGCTGAACATACATTCAGCAGCACGAGGATTCCCCTCTAGTGTTAGTTAAAAGGACCAGGCGTCCAACTTGCAGGTGAGGGGCTTTTGACTTACTTCTGTTATTATAAAGTTAGTGGAGGTGTTGTGGATGGTTTTCTGGAGGTTGTGTTATGAGCTGCTGCAGACATTCAGGGAGGAGAGAGGACTTGGTGACACAACTCTGTATGATGAATGGGGACTGTAGTTACAGTGTCTCTGCGTCTGTAACATGATCAACAAATGGTGCAGAAGCTGCAGAGAGAGCGAAAGCTCTGGAATGAAAGAGGAGGAATGGCCTCTGCCCTACCCACCCTGGGTTTCCAAGAGCAAAAAGGGCAGTGGTCCTAATATTGAGCCCAGGGAAACACCACTGTATACTCCCATCGAGTCTGAACAACAACCTTTCACCACTTCTCTCTGTTTACTGTTCCTTAGCCAATGTTATATCCACACTTTCACTGTACCTTTAATCCATAGGGTACAGTTTTCCTAACCTGTCTATTGAATGTCACTTGATCGAACATCTTTTGAAAGTCCATATATATAACTTCAATCACACCACCCTCATCAACCCTCTCCATTGTTTTATCAAAGAACTCCATCATGTTTACCTCACCACCACCTCTCTCCACTCCTCCACTGTTGTTAAATTATCAGACTGATTATCCGACACCCAGTACTGGATGAGCAGAAATTTCCTCCAATTAAATATTGGGAAGACTGAAGCCATTGTTTTAACTCCCCAATCCAACTCTGTTCCCTTGCTATTGATTCCATCCCTCTTCCTGGTGACAGTCGGAGATTCAGACAATATGTTTGCAGCCTTGGTGTCACATTTCACCACAAAATGAGCTTTAACCTCATTTTCAGGGGATCATTACAACCGCCTATTGCCACCACAGTAACATCGCCTGACTTCACCCCTGTGTCAGCCCATCTGCTGCTGAAACCTCATTCATGCCTTTGTCACCTCTCGATGTGACTGTTCCAACTCACTCCTGGCTGATCTCCCACATCTACTCTCTGTAAACTTGAGGTCATCCAAAACTCTGCTGCCCATGTCTTAGCTCACACCAAGTCCCGTTTATATCTCACTGACCGACATTGGCTCCCAGTCAAGCAATATCTTGATTTTAAAATTCTCATCCTTGTTGTCATATCTCTCAATAGCCTCGCCCCTCCCTATCTCTGTAATCTCCTCCAGCTCCAGAACCCATCGAGACATCTGTGCTCTTCTAATTCTGGTCTCTTTTACATCCGTTATTTTAATCACTGCACCACTGGCGACCGTGCCTTCAGCTGCCGGGGCCCAAGCTGCAGTATCATCCATACACATCTCCGCCTCTGCACCTCTCCATCTCACTTTCCTCCTTTAAGACATTCCTTGTAACCTTCCTCTTTGGCTAAGCTGTTGGTCCTTTGACTTAATATCTCCTGTTGTATCTCAGTTCGCACTTTGCTTCATAATGCTCCTGTGAAGCACCTTGGGATGTTTTATAACATTAAAGGCAATGTCTAAATATAAATTGTTGTTGTTGTTGTTGTTTGCCAGACATCAATAGTCTTTAGCATATCCAGGTTGCTAACCATTTACTATCCAATGTTTTTCCAAGCAACAAGTATTTTTCTCTTGGGTTGTCACGTCTACAAATGTCCCCAGTCGTGACACTAGTCTAACTAGTCAGTAATTACAGCATTTATCGCATATCTCCTTTTTTAAACAGGATGTAAGATTTACAATCCTCCAATCCTCTGTCATCACACCCATATCCAATGAGGATTGGAAGATTCTGGCCAGTGCCTCTGCTATTTCCACTATTCCTTCCCTCAGAAACCCCTGTACATCCATTCAGACTGGGTAAGAGTTCCAGTTTATTGTGGTACAAAAAGGTGTTGGATAGAAAGGTGTTAACTGAAACTGTTTGTTCAGTGACTGTAATTAATGTCAGTCTCCATGGACCCTGATTGTGTCACAGGAGGGTTTCCCTCTTCTATTAATATGGGACTCCTTTCGATGTGTTATCCCAAACTGTCAGCGGGAGCATCACGCCCGGCACTCACAGGGATCAGCGGCTCCAGAGACAGGGAGAGGATAGATCAGAATCTGAGAACAATGGGTCAGAATCTGAGAACAATGGGTCAGAATCTGAGAACAATGGGTCAGAATCTGAGAACAATGGGTCAGAGTCTGAGAACAATGGGTCAGAATCTGAGAACAATGGGTCAGAGTCTGAGAACAATGGGTCAGAGTCTGAGAACAATGGGTCAGAATCTGAGAACAATGGGTCAGAGTCTGAGAACAATGGGTCAGAATCTGAGAACAATGGGTCAGAGTCTGAGAACAATGGGTCAGAGTCTGAGAACAATGGGTCAGAATCTGAGAACAATGGGTCAGAATCTGAGAACAATGGGTCAGAATCTGAGAACAATGGGTCAGAGTCTGAGAACAATGGGTCAGAATCTGAGAACAATGGGTCAGAGTCTGAGAACAATGGGTCAGAGTCTGAGAACAATGGGTCAGAATCTGAGAACAATGGGTCAGAATCTGAGAACAATGGGTCAGAATCTGAGAACAATGGGACAGAGTCTGAGAACAATGGGTCAGAATCTGAGAACAATGGGTCAGAGTCTGAGAACAATGGGTCAGAATCTGAGAACAATGGGTCAGAATCTGAGAACAATGGGTCAGAGTCTGAGAACAATGGGTCAGAATCTGAGAACAATGTGTCAGAATCTGAGAACAATGGGTCAGAGTCTGAGAACAATGGGTCAGAATCTGAGAACAATGGGTCAGAATCTGAGAACAATGGATCAGAATCTGAGAACAATGGGTCAGAGTCTGAGAACAATGGGTCAGAATCTGAGAACAATGGGTCAGAGTCTGAGAACAATGGGTCAGAATCTGAGAACAATGTGTCAGAATCTGAGAACAATGGATCAGAATCTGAGAACAATGGGTCAGAGTCTGAGAACAATGGGTCAGAATCTGAGAACAATGTGTCAGAATCTGAGAACAATGGGTCAGAATCTGAGAACAATGGGTCAGAGTCTGAGAACAATGGGTCAGAGTCTGAGAACAATGGGTCAGAATCTGAGAACAATGTGTCAGAATCTGAGAACAATAGATTGGAATGTTACAACAATGAGCAAGAGTTTATCCTCAGAACTTCACGATCTTTCTACACATTATGATCGGTTCTAATTAAACTTTCGCATCGACCTCGCACTTCGGATTGCTCAATACATTTATTATCCCATCCTCGGTCTTGTTGGTGTCCCTGGTTAGTATCTGTTTCCAGGTATTTATTCCTTAAACCATGTTTAACTGTATTATATTCCTGTAATTTACTCTACCCTCCTTGCTGCTGTTGTTAATCCCGGTGAATATCTCCAGTAATTACCTTGATTAACCATGTTTAACTGTATTATATTCCTGTAATTTACTCTCACCGCCTTGCTGCTGTTGTTAATCCCGGTGAATATCTCCAGTAATTACCTTGATTAACCATGTTTAACTGCATTACTGCTCCTGTAATTTTCTCTGCCCTCCTTGCTGCTGTTGTTATTTCTGCTGAATCTCTATCTCCAGAAATCAGCTGTATAAACCACTGCTAACGGTATTTCAGTTCTTGTAATTTACTCTCTCCTCTTTGCTGCTGATACTGTCACTATTTCCAGCTAGGAGATCTGTAAACCCTGTTTACTGAAATACTGTTCTGGAACGTAAATTGTGGGAAGAGAGAAGACAGTGTCATTGGTCCATTGGTCTCCATCACAAACTCCATCCCCTATCTGTGAACCACATACCCGATCCTGAGGCTGAACCAGACAGTTTACAACCTCTGTGTTCTATTTTTACCTTACTTGAGTTCATCTCCAAATTCTCTCCATCACCAACCCTGTCTACTACCACCTGAGTAATATCACTCGTCTCCACTTCTGCCTCAGCCCATCTGCTGCATAAACCCTCATATGTGCCTTTGTTAAATCCACACTTGACTATTCCGAATCTCTCCTGGTCACCCTCCCAGTTATAAACCTCCATAAACCACAGCCCATCCAGAACTCTGATGCCTGTATCCTAACTCACACCAAATCCCGATCACCCATCACCCCTGTGCTCACTGATCTACAATGGCTCTCGGTTTGGCAGCACCTTAATTTTAATATTCTCATTCTTGAGTCTGTATCCCTCCATGGCCTCACCACTCCATTAGTCCCATTCTCTTGTGCATTTCCCATATTTCTGCAAATAATATGCCTTCAATCTTTTCTCAATTCTCTTTTTAAAGTGAATTTCTTTCTCTCTGTATCTGTTCCTAGCCACGATTTTCAACTCTACTCATTGGTGCTGAGGGCGCAGAAGATGGGACCCATAAAATGATGCGAACCACACAGCCGGCCACTTTTAGTGTGGTCAGCACAGTGTCCCATGGTGGGCAGTACACTCGTGTGGTCAGCACAGTGCCCAATGGTGGACAATGCTCTAGTATGGTCAGCAAAATGCCCCACGCTGGACAGAGCTCCAAAATGGTCAGCACAGTGCCCCATGCTGGACAGGGCTCTAGTATGGTCAGCACAATGCCCCATGCTGGACAGGGCTCTAGTATGGTCAGCACAATGCCCCATGCTGGACAGGGCTCAAGTATGGTCAGCACAATGCCCCATGCTGGACAGGGCTCTAGTATGGTCAGCACAATGCCCCATGCTGGACAGGGCTCTAGTATGGTCAGCACAATGCCCCATGCTGGACAGGGCTCTAGTATTATCAGCACAATGCCCCATGCTGGACAGTGCTCTAGTATGGTCAGCACAATGCCCCATGCTGGACAGGGCTCTAGTATGGTCAGCACAATGCCCCATGCTGGACAATGCTCTAGTATGGTCAGCACAATGCCCCATGCTGGACAGGGCTCTAGTATTATCAGCACAATGCCCCATGCTGGACAGGGCTCTTGTATGATCAGCACAATGCCCCATGCGGGACAGAGCTCTAGTATGGTCAGCACAGTGCCCCATGCTGGACAGGGCTCCAGAATGGTCAGCACAATGCCCCATGCTGGACAGAGCTCTAGTATGGTCAGCACAATGCCCCATGCTGGACAGAGCTCCAGTATGGTCAGCACAATGCCCCATGCTGGACAGAACTCTAATATGGTCAGCACAATGCCCCATGCTGGACAGAGCTCTAGTATGGTCAGCACAATGCCCCATGCTGGACAATGCTCCATTATGGTCAGCACAATGCCCCATGCTGGACAGGGCTCTAGTGTGGTCAGCACAGTGCCCCATGCTGGACAGTGCTCTAGTATGGTCAGCACAGTGCCCCATGCTGGACAGAGCTCTAGTATTATCAGCACAATGCCCCATGCTGGACAGGGCTCTAGTGTGGTCAGCACAATGCCCCATGCTGGACAGAGCTCTAGTATGGTCAGCACAATGCCCCATGCTGGACAGAGCTCTAGTATTATCAGCACAATGCCCCATGCTGCACAGGGCTCTAGTATGGTCAGCACAATGCCCCATGCTTCACAGTGCTCTAGTATGGTCAGCACAATGCCCCATGCTGGACAATGCTCCAGTATGGTCAGCACAATGCCCCATGCTGGACAGGGCTCTAGTGTGGTCAGCACAATGCCCCATGCTGGACAGAGCTCTAGTATTATCAGCACAGTGCCCCATGCTGGACAGGGCTCTAGTATTATCAGCACAGTGCCCCATGCTGGACAGGGCTCTAGTATTATCAGCACAATGCCCCATGCTGGACAGGGCTCTAGTATTATCAGCACAATGCCCCATGCTGGACAGGGCTCTAGTATGGTCAGCACAATGCCCCATGCTGGACAATGCTCTAGTATGGTCAGCACAATGCCCCATGCTGGACAGGGCTCTAGTATTATCAGCACAATGCCCCATGCTGGACAGGGCTCTTGTATGATCAGCACAATGCCCCATGCGGGACAGAGCTCTAGTATGGTCAGCACAGTGCCCCATGCTGGACAGGGCTCCAGAATGGTCAGCACAATGCCCCATGCTGGACAGAGCTCTAGTATGGTCAGCACAATGCCCCATGCTGGACAGAGCTCCAGTATGGTCAGCACAATGCCCCATGCTGGACAGAACTCTAATATGGTCAGCACAATGCCCCATGCTGGACAGAGCTCTAGTATGGTCAGCACAATGCCCCATGCTGGACAATGCTCCATTATGGTCAGCACAATGCCCCATGCTGGACAGGGCTCTAGTGTGGTCAGCACAGTGCCCCATGCTGGACAGTGCTCTAGTATGGTCAGCACAGTGCCCCATGCTGGACAGAGCTCTAGTATTATCAGCACAATGCCCCATGCTGGACAGGGCTCTAGTGTGGTCAGCACAATGCCCCATGCTGGACAGAGCTCTAGTATGGTCAGCACAATGCCCCATGCTGGACAGAGCTCTAGTATTATCAGCACAATGCCCCATGCTGCACAGGGCTCTAGTATGGTCAGCACAATGCCCCATGCTTCACAGTGCTCTAGTATGGTCAGCACAATGCCCCATGCTGGACAATGCTCCAGTATGGTCAGCACAATGCCCCATGCTGGACAGGGCTCTAGTGTGGTCAGCACAATGCCCCATGCTGGACAGAGCTCTAGTATTATCAGCACAGTGCCCCATGCTGGACAGGGCTCTAGTATTATCAGCACAGTGCCCCATGCTGGACAGGGCTCTAGTATTATCAGCACAATGCCCCATGCTGGACAGGGCTCTAGTATTATCAGCACAATGCCCCATGCTGGACAGAGCTCTAGTATGGTCAGCAAAATGCCCCACGCTGGACAGAACTCCAAAATGGTCAGCACAGTGCCCCATGCTGGACAGGGCTCTAGTATGGTCAGCACAATGCCCCATGCTGGACAGGGCTCTAGTATGGTCAGCACAATGCCCCATGCTGGACAGGGCTCTAGTATGGTCAGCACAATGCCCCATGCTGGACAATGCTCTAGTATGGTCAGCACAATGCCCCATGCTGGACAGGGCTCTAGTATTATCAGCACAATGCCCCATGCTGGACAGGGCTCTTGTATGATCAGCACAATGCCCCATGCGGGACAGAGCTCTAGTATGGTCAGCACAGTGCCCCATGCTGGACAGGGCTCCAGTATGGTCAGCACAATGCCCCATGCTGGACAGAGCTCTAGTATGGTCAGCACAATGCACCATGCTGGACAGAGCTCCAGTATGGTCAGCACAATGCCCCATGCTGGACAGAACTCTAATATGGTCAGCACAATGCCCCATGCTGGACAGAGCTCTAGTATGGTCAGCACAATGCCCCATGCTGGACAATGCTCCATTATGGTCAGCACAATGCCCCATGCTGGACAGGGCTCTAGTGTGGTCAGCACAGTGCCCCATGCTGGACAGGGCTCTAGTATGGTCAGCACAGTGCCCCATGCTGGACAGAGCTCTAGTATTATCAGCACAATGCCCCATGCTGGACAGGGCTCTAGTGTGGTCAGCACAATGCCCCATGCTGGACAGAGCTCTAGTATGGTCAGCACAATGCCCCATGCTGGACAGAGCTCTAGTATTATCAGCACAATGCCCCATGCTGCACAGGGCTCTAGTATGGTCAGCACAATGCCCCATGCTTCACAGTGCTCTAGTATGGTCAGCACAATGCCCCATGCTGGACAATGCTCCAGTATGGTCAGCACAATGCCCCATGCTGGACAGGGCTCTAGTGTGGTCAGCACAATGCCCCATGCTGGACAGAGCTCTAGTATTATCAGCACAGTGCCCCATGCTGGACAGGGCTCTAGTATTATCAGCACAGTGCCCCATGCTGGACAGGGCTCTAGTATTATCAGCACAATGCCCCATGCTGGACAGGGCTCTAGTATTATCAGCACAATGCCCCATGCTGGACAGAGCTCTAGTATGGTCAGCACAATGCCCCATGCTGGACAATACTCTAATATGGTCAGCACAGTGCCCCATGCTGGACAGGGCTCTAGTATGGTCAGCACAATGCCCCATGCTGGACAGAGCTCTAGTATTATCAGCACAATGCCCCATGCTGGACAGAGCTATAGTATGGTCAGCACAATGCCCCATGCTGGACAGAGCTCTAGTATGGTCAGCACAATGCCCCATGCTGGACAGAGCTCTAGTATTATCAGCACAATGCCCCATGCTGGACAGAGCTATAGTATGGTCAGCACAATGCCCCATGCTGGACAGAGCTCTAGTATGGTCAGCACAATGCCCCATGCTGGACAAAACTCTAATATGGTCAGCACAGTGCCCCATGCTGGACAGTGCTCTAGCATGGTCAGCACAATGCCCCATGCTGGACAGAGCTCTAGTATTATCAGCACAATGCCCCATGCTGGACAGAGCTCTAGTATGGTCAGCACAATGCCCCATGCTGGACAGAGCTCTAGTATGGTCAGCACAATGCCCCAAGCTGGACAAAACTCTAATATGGTCAGCACAATGCCCCATGCTGGACAGAGCTCTAGTATGGTCAGCACAATGCCCCATGCTGGACAATGCTCCAGTATGGTCAGCACAATGCCCCATGCTTCACAGTGCTCTAGTATGGTCAGCACAATGCCCCATGCTGGACAATGCTCCAGTATGGTCAGCACAGTGCCCCATGCTGGACAGGGCTCTAGTGTGGTCAGCACAATGCCCCATGCTGGACAGGGCTCTAGTATGGTCAGCACAGTGCCCCATGCTGGACAGAGCTCTAGTATTATCAGCACAATGCCCCAAGCTGGACAGAGCTCTAGTATGGTCAGCACAATGCCCCATGCGGGACAGAGCTCTAGTATGGTCAGCACAGTGCCCCATGCTGGACAGGGCTCCAGTATGGTCAGCACAATGCCCCATGCTGGACAGGGCTCTAGTGTGGTCAGCACAGTGCCCCATGCTGGACAGAGCTCTAGTATGGTCAGCACAATGCCCCATGCTGGACAGAGCTCTAGTATGGTCAGCACAATGCCCCATGCTGGACAGAGCTCTAGTATGGTCAGCACAATGCCCCATGCTGGACAATGCTCCAGTATGGTCAGCACAATGCCCCATGCTGGACAGGGCTCTAGTGTGGTCAGCACAGTGCCCCATGCTGGACAGGGCTCTAGTATGGTCAGCACAGTGCCCCATGCTGGACAGAGCTCTAGTATTATCAGCACAATGCCCCATGCTGGACAGAGCTCTAGTATGGTCAGCACAATGCCCCATGCTGGACAGGGCTCGAGTATGG
The DNA here is from genome assembly GCF_036365525.1 of Heterodontus francisci. Classification (NCBI taxonomy): domain Eukaryota; kingdom Metazoa; phylum Chordata; class Chondrichthyes; order Heterodontiformes; family Heterodontidae; genus Heterodontus; species Heterodontus francisci. The sequence continues at coordinate 160,635 of NW_027140569.1, forward strand.
TCAGCACAATGCCCCATGCTGGACAGAGCTCTAGTATGGTCAGCACAATGCCCCATGCTGGACAGGGCTCTAGTGTGGTCAGCACAGTGCCCATGCTGGACAGAGCTCTAGTATTATCAGCACAATGCCCCATGCTGGACAGAGCTCTAGTATGGTCAGCACAATGCCCCATGCTGGACAGAGCTCTAGTATGGTCAGCACAATGCCCCATGCTGGACAGGGCTCTAGTATGGTCAGCACAATGCCCCATGCTGGACAGAGCTCTAGTATGGTCAGCAATATTCTCCATGCTGGACAGGGCTCTAGCGTGGTCAGCACAGTGCCCCATGCTGGACAGGGCTCTAGTATGGTCAGCACAGTGCCCCATGCTGGACAGAGCTATAGTATGGTCAGCACAGTGCCCCATGCTGGACAGGGCTCTAGTATGGTCAGCACAATGCCCCATGCTGGACAATGCTCCAGTATGGTCAGCACAATGCCCCATGCTGGACAGGGCTCTAGTGTGGTCAGCACAGTGTCCCTTGCTGGACAGGGCTCTAGTATGGTCAGCACAATGCCCCATGCTGGACAGGGCTCTAGTATTATCAGCACAATGCCCCATGCTGGACAGAGCTCTAGTGTGGTCAGCACAATGCCCCATGCTGGACAGAGCTCTAGTATGGTCAGCACAATGCCCCATGCTGGACAGGGCTCTAGTATGGTCAGCACAATGCCCCATGCTGGACAGGGCTCTAGTATGGTCAGCACAGTGCCCCATGCTGGACAGGGCTCTAGTATGGTCAGCACAGTGCCCCATGCTGGGCAGAGCTCTAGTATGGTCAGCACAATGCCCCATGCTGGACAGAGCTCTAGTATGGACAGCACAATGCCCCATGCTGGACAGAGCTCTAGTATGGTCAGCACAATGCCCCATGCTGGACAGAGCTCTAGTATGGTCAGCACATTGCCCCATGCTGGACAGAGCTCTAGTATGGTCAGCACAGTGCCCCATGCTGGACAGAGCTCTCGTATTATCAGCACAATGCCCCATGCTAGACAGGGCTCTAGTATGGTCAGCACAATACCCCATGCTGGACAGAGCTCTAGTATTATCAGCACAATGCCCCATGCTGGACAGAGCTCTAGTATGGTCAGCACAGTGCCCCATGCTGGACAGGGCTCTAGTATGGTCAGCACAGTGCCCCATGCTGGACAGAGCTCTAGTATGGTCAGCACAGTGCCCCATGCTGGACAGGGCTCTAGTATGGTCAGCACAGTGCCCCATGCTGGACAGGGCTCTAGAGTGGTCAGCATAGTGCCCCATGCTGGACAGGGCTCTAGTATGGTCAGCACAATGCCCCATGCTGGACAGAGCTCTAGTATGGTCAGCACAGTGCCCCATGCTGGACAGGGCTCTAGTATGGTCAGCATAGTGCCCCATGCTGGACAGGGCTCTAGTATGGTCAGCACAGTGCCCCATGCTGGACAGGGCTCTAGTATGGTCAGCACAATGCCCCATGCTGGATAGAGCTCTAGTATGGTCAGCACAATGCCCCATGCTGGACAGAGCTCTAGTATGGTCAGCACAGTGCCCCATGCTGGACAGAGCTCTAGTATTATCAGCACAATGCCCCAAGCTGGACAGAGCTCTAGTATGGTCAGCACAATGCCCCATGCGGGACAGAGCTCTAGTATGGTCAGCACAGTGCCCCATGCTGGACAGGGCTCCAGTATGGTCAGCACAATGCCCCATGCTGGACAGGGCTCTAGTGTGGTCAGCACAGTGCCCCATGCTGGACAGAGCTCTAGTATGGTCAGCACAATGCCCCATGCTGGACAGAGCTCTAGTATGGTCAGCACAATGCCCCATGCTGGACAGAGCTCTAGTATGGTCAGCACAATGCCCCATGCTGGACAATGCTCCAGTATGGTCAGCACAATGCCCCATGCTGGACAGGGCTCTAGTGTGGTCAGCACAGTGCCCCATGCTGGACAGGGCTCTAGTATGGTCAGCACAGTGCCCCATGCTGGACAGAGCTCTAGTATTATCAGCACAATGCCCCATGCTGGACAGAGCTCTAGTATGGTCAGCACAATGCCTCATGCTGGACAGGGCTCGAGTAAGGTCAGCACAATGCCCCATGCTGGACAGAGCTCTAGTATGGTCAGCACAATGCCCCATGCTGGACAGGGCTCTAGTGTGGTCAGCACAGTGCCCATGCTGGACAGAGCTCTAGTATTATCAGCACAATGCCCCATGCTGGACAGAGCTCTAGTATGGTCAGCACAATGCCCCATGCTGGACAGAGCTCTAGTATGGTCAGCACAATGCCCCATGCTGGACAGGGCTCTAGTATGGTCAGCACAATGCCCCATGCTGGACAGAGCTCTAGTATGGTCAGCAATATGCTCCATGCTGGACAGGGCTCTAGCGTGGTCAGCACAGTGCCCCATGCTGGACAGGGCTCTAGTATGGTCAGCACAGTGCCCCATGCTGGACAGAGCTATAGTATGGTCAGCACAGTGCCCCATGCTGGACAGGGCTCTAGTATGGTCAGCACAATGCCCCATGCTGGGCAGAGCTCTAGTATGGTCAGCACAATGTCCCTTGCTGGACAGGGCTCTAGTATGGTCAGCACAATGCCCCATGCTGGACAGGGCTCTAGTATTATCAGCACAATGCCCCATGCTGGACAGAGCTCTAGTGTGGTCAGCACAATGCCCCATGCTGGACAGAGCTCTAGTATGGTCAGCACAATGCCCCATGCTGGACAGGGCTCTAGTATGGTCAGCACAATGCCCCATGCTGGACAGGGCTCTAGTATGGTCAGCACAGTGCCCCATGCTGGACAGGGCTCTAGTATGGTCAGCACAGTGCCCCATGCTGGGCAGAGCTCTAGTATGGTCAGCACAATGCCCCATGCTGGACAGAGCTCTAGTATGGTCAGCACAATGCCCCATGCTGGACAGAGCTCTAGTATGGTCAGCACAATGCCCCATGCTGGACAGAGCTCTAGTATGGTCAGCACAATGCCCCATGCTGGACAGAGCTCTAGTATGGTCAGCACAGTGCCCCATGCTGGACAGAGCTCTCGTATTATCAGCACAATGCCCCATGCTAGACAGGGCTCTAGTATGGTCAGCACAATACCCCATGCTGGACAGAGCTCTAGTATTATCAGCACAATGCCCCATGCTGGACAGAGCTCTAGTATGGTCAGCACAGTGCCCCATGCTGGACAGGGCTCTAGTATGGTCAGCACAATGCCCCATGCTGGACAGAGCTCTAGTATGGTCAGCACAGTGCCCCATGCTGGACAGGGCTCTAGTATGGTCAGCACAGTGCCCCATGCTGGACAGGGCTCTAGAGTGGTCAGCATAGTGCCCCATGCTGGACAGGGCTCTAGTATGGTCAGCACAATGCCCCATGCTGGACAGAGCTCTAGTATGGTCAGCACAATGCCCCATGCTGGACAGAGCTCTAGTATGGTCAGCACAATGCCCCATGCTGGACAGGGCTCTAGTATAGTCAGCACAATGCCCCATGCTGCACAGGGCACTAGTATGGTCAGCACAATGCCCCATGCTGGACAGAGCTCTAGTATGGTCAGCACAGTGCCCCATGCTGGACAGAGCTCTAGTATGGTCAGCACAATGCCCCATGCTGGACAGGGCTCTAGTATAGTCAGCACAATGCCCCATGCTGCACAGGGCTCTAGTATGGTCAGCACAATGCCCCATGTTGGACAGAGCTCTAGTATTATCAGCACAATGCCCCATGCTGGACAGGGCTCTAGTGTGGTCAGCACAGTGCTCCATGCTGGACAGGGCTCTAGTGTGGTCAGCACAATGTCCCATGCTGGACAGGGCTCTAGTATGGTCAGCACAGTGCCCCATGCTGGACAGAGCTCTAGTATAGTCAGCACAATGCCCCATGCTGCACAGGGCTCTAGTATGGTCAGCACAATGCCCCATGCTGGACAGAGCTCTAGTATGGTCAGCACAGTGCCCCATGCTGGACAGAGCTCTAGTATGGTCAGCACAATGCCCCATGCTGGACAGGGTTCTTGTATGGTCAGCACAATGCCCCATGCTGGACAGAGCTCTAGTATAGTCAGCACAATGCCCCATGCTGGACAGGGCTCCAGTATGGTCAGCACAGTGCCCCATGCTGGACAGAGCTCTAGTATGGTCAGCACAATGCCCCATGCTGGACAGAGCTCTAGTATGGTCAGCACAGTGCCCCATGCTGGACAGGGCTCTAGTATGGTCAGCACAATGCCCCATGCTGGACAGAGCTCTAGTATGGTCAGCACAATGCCCCATGCTGGACAGGGCTCTAGTATGGTCAGCACAATGCCCCATGCTGGACAGGGCTCTAGTGTGGTCAGCACAATGCCCCATGCTGCACAGGGCTCTAGTATGGTCAGCACAATGCCCCATGCTGGACAGAGCTCTAGTATGGTCAGCACAATGCCCCATGCTGGACAGGGCTCTAGTGTGGTCAGCACAATGCCCCATGCTGGACAGGGCTCTAGTATGGTCAGCACAATGCCCCATGCTGGACAGGGCTCTAGTATGGTCAGCACAATGCCCCATGCTGGACATTGCTCTAGTATTATCAGCACAATGCCCCATGCTGGACAGGGCTCCTGCATGGTTAGCACAATGCCCCATGCTGGACAGGGCCCGAGTATGGTCAGCACAATGCCCCATGCTGGACAGGGCTCCAGCATGGTTAGCACAATGCCCCATGCTGGACAGGGCCCGAGTATGGTCAGCACAATGCCCCATGCTGGACAGAGCTCTAGTATGGTCAGCACAATGCCCCATGCTGGACAGAGCTCTAGTATGGTCAGCACAATGCCCCATGCTGGACAGAGCTCTAGTATGGTCAGCACAATGCCCCATGCTGGACAGAGCTCTAGTATGGTCAGCACAATGCCCCATGCTGGACAGGGCTCTAGTGTGGTCAGCACAGTGCCCCATGCTGGACAGGGCTCTTGTATGGTCAGCAAAGTGCCACATGCTGGACAGGGCTCTAGTATGGTCAGCACAATGCCCCATACTGGACATGGCTCTTGTTTGGTCAGCACAATGCCCCATGCTGGACAGGGCTCTAGTATGGTCAGCACAGTGCCTCATGCTGGTCAGGGCTCTAGTATGGTCAGCACAATGCCCCATGCTGGACAGGGCTCTAGTATGGTCAGCACAGTGCCCCATGCAGGACAGGGCTCTAGTGTGGTCAGCACAATGCCCCATGCTGGACAGGGCTCTAGTGTGGTCAGCACAGTGCCTCATGCTGGTCAGGGCTCTAGTATGGTCAGCAAAGTGCCGCATGCTGGACAGGGCTCTAGTGTGGTCAGCACAGTGCCTCATGCTGGTCAGGGCTCTAGTGTGGTCAGCACAGTGCCTCATGCTGGTCCAGACCTGAGAATTATATGTATACACACACACACACACCACAGTCCAGGCCCCGAGACACACACACACAGACACTGAGAATTATATATATGCACACACACACAGACACACACAGACACACACACACACACACACACACAGAACACATCCCAGACACTGAGACTTATATATTTGCACACACACACACCAGCCCAGACACAGAGACTTATATATTTGCACACACACACACACACACACACCACAGCGCAGACACTGAGACTTATATATTTGCGCACACACACACACACACACACACACACACACACACACCACAGCCCAGACACTGAGACTTGTATATTTGAACACACACACACAAACACACACACACCACAGCCCAGACACTGAGACTTACATATTTGCACACACACACACACACACACACACACACACCACAGCCCAGACACTGAGACTTATATATATGCACACACACACACACACACACACACACACACACACACACACACACACACACACCACAGCCCAGACACTTGAGACCGAAATATATGCACACACAAGCACACACACACACACACCACAGCCCAGACACTGAGACTTATATATATGCACACTCACACAGACACACACACACACATCACAGCCCAGACACTGAGACTTATATACATGCACACACACACACACACATCACAGCCCAGACACTGAGACTTATATATATGCACACACACACACACACACACACACACACACACACACACACACACACACACACACACACACACCACAGACCAGACACTGAGAATTATATGTATGCACACACACACACACACACACACACCATAGCCCAGACACTGAGACTTATATATATGCACACACACAGACACACACACACTCACCACAGCCCAGACACTGACACTTATAAATATGCACACACACAGACACACACACACTCACCACAGCCCAGACGCTGAGAATTATATGTATGTACACACACACACACACACACACCACGGCCCAGACACTTGAGACTCATAAATATGCACACACACACACACACACACACACACACACACACACACACACCACAGCCCAGACACTGAGACTTATATATATGCACACACACACACACACACACACACAGACCACAGCCCCGACACAGAGAATTATATATATGCACACACACACACACACACAGACACACCACAGCCCAGACACTGAGACTTATATATATGCACACACACACACACACACACACACACACCACAGCACCGACACTGAGAATTATATATATGCACACACACACACACACACACACACACCACAGCCCAGACACTGAGACTTATATATATGCGCACACACACACACACACACACACACACACACACACACACACACACACACACACACACACCACAGCCCAGACACTGAGAATTATATATATGCACACACACACACACACACACACACAC